>NW_015653468.1:433796-461659 GCF_001515625.1 Sinocyclocheilus rhinocerous | reverse complement strand
CACATGGCTTTACTTAAGGAAACCTAAAACACCCTAGCACCCCTAGTGGTAAGGAAGAAAACTGCCCACAAAATTCGTATTAATAGGCTCGTGCCTGTTACACCTAAGCCCGCACTGGGCCTGTTTAGGTTTGGTGTGGGCTGGCCCTAGCCCGCAAAAAGCCAGCATGGGCCCCGCAGGGACATGTTTGCAGGGAACTGTAATAAAAACAGGGTTAATTATCTATATGCACAGTAAAAATCCTTATATGTTTTTAATTATGGGATGGAATAAGACATTGACATGCAATAGTCTTGTCAGAATAGCCCGATTTCTGCTTATAGTTGCAAAAACTCAAACACTCAATGTTTCAGAAAATGTCCCAGACTGCTTTCAGCCTTACATCCACAACCACTGCAGCTTGATGGAAATGAAATAAACGTGTTTAAAGGAAAACAGCGCTGCCAAATACTTCTGCATCCACTCAGTCTAAACGTTTCCAATGAAAACTCTTAGCTTGCAGTCTCTGAATCCGCTCCTGAGAGAACTGCGATGTTGTTTCAGCATAATGAAGATTAATTCATCAAACCTGCTTTAAGTTCCCAGAACAACATCACTTAGTTATATGAACTTTAATAGCATTTCTAAATCAATCATCATACTGTACATTGGCATGTTCCTATTCACAAATCAACCCCAGGCTTTGATGTCTGTTATGATAATGTTCCTGAGGGAACTACTTCCGTTTAAGAACGTTGATGAAAGCGTCTTTTGGGACGTCAATGTTTCCAATGCGGCGCAATTTCTTTTTTCCTTCAGCCTGCTTCTTTAACAGCTTCATTTTTCGTGTAATGTCACCACCGTACTAGGAAAGACAGATGTGACCAAGAATCAGCAGCTAATCAAAAAAGTAGAAGAAACATTTTTCAATATGAGAAGAGGTACTCACACATTTTGCTAGAACATTCTTTCGATATGCTTTTATTCTAAAAGAGAGAAACAAAGTTAAGGAATATTAAAGGAGTAGTTTATCCAAAAATGAAAATTTGCTTCAAATTTACTCACCCTCAAGGCCATTCATGATGTAGATGAGTTTGATTCTTCATCAAAACAGATTTGGAGAAATTTACCATTACATGACTTGCTCAGCAATGGATCCTCTGCAGTGAATGGGTGCCGTCAGAATGAGAGTCCAAACAGCTGATAAAAACATGGCAATAATCCACACAACCACAGTCCATCATTTAACGTCTTTTGAAGTATGCATATTTGTAAGAAACAAATCCATTATTAAGGTGTTAAATCCACTTTTAAACCATCTCTTCTGGTCAAAATAAAGAAGTGCATAGTCCACAATCCATAATCACGCGTCCTCCAGTGAAAAAGTTAATCAAAATCCACCAACATTTTTGTTTAGAACTGTTTATGCTTGTAAATGATGCTTGATCTGTGCAGATTTCTCTCCTGATTCAGACAAGGTAGCTTTTTCACTTGAGAAAGCAGTATTATGGATTATGGACTTTTTTAGATGGAAGGTGGATTATGGACGCTTTCAGATGGAATATTTTAGATGGAAGCAAAGGTTTGAAGCTAAAACTGCTTAATAATAGATTTGTTTTCTTTACAAACACACAACTTCACAAGATGTTAATTACTGCTGTAATTGTGATGCTTTTATCAGATGTTTGGACTCTCATTCTGATGGCACCCATTCACTGCAGAGGATCCATTGGTGAGCAAGTGATATAATGCTAAATTTCTCCAAATCTGTTCTGATTATGGATTATGGACTTTTTTAGATGGAAGGTGGATTATGGACGCTTTCAGATGGAATATTTTAGATGGAAGCAAAGGTTTGAAGCTAAAACTGCTTAATAATAGATTTGTTTTCTTTACAAACACACAACTTCACAAGATGTTAATTACTGCTGTAATTGTGATGCTTTTATCAGATGTTTGGACTCTCATTCTGATGGCACCCATTCACTGCAGAGGATCCATTGGTGAGCAAGTGATATAATGCTAAATTTCTCAAAATCTGTTCTGATTAAAAACAAACTCATCTACATCTTGGATGGCCTGAGGGTGACAATTTTTAAGCAAATTTTTATTTTTGGGTGAACTATTTCTTTAGGTTTCAAGTTATTATCTTAGTAACATGCACAATACAACACATCCACACTTACGTTTCTCGAGCGATGATCTTGCTGCCGATGGCTGCTTGCACTGCGATCTCAAACATCTGTCTGGGGATGGACTCCTTCAGTCTCTCACATATGGCTTTACCCGCACTGTACGCACTGTCTCTGAACACAAGGACGAATCAGAGCTTGTGTCATTTTTTTTAGCAATCACATCACAAACATGGAAGATGATATCGAGATGCTGCCAATTTCCAGCTCAAATCATACACAAACTACACAGCTGCAGTTGTGTTTTTCAGAAAAAAAAAACTAACCACAGCTGTTGATCTTTATAGCCATATTCACATTTTTAAGGGATTTGGGTATTTAATTGCCTTTAAGTTATCAAATAACTTAGAAATACCTCTTGAAATATAAGAAAAACTGTAACTGTATCATGAAAGATCAAGACTTGCTTATGAACGATAATGGCAAGTTCTTCCACTGGCCGCCCATTGAGGAGGAAGTCCATCTTAATCAGATCAGCGGCCTCATAACCAGCACCCTCGTAATCAAAGCTATGGACAACAGGAAAACAAATTCACAGAAGTGACATCCAGCTCATCCAGAAACTCAAAGTGACATATCTATCCAGATATCAAAACACAACCGAAACCTCACTTATTTACAATCTTTTTCTAATGTTTCCGAACACATCTCACACTTTTATTTGTCTCTGTTTTGTTTTGCCTCTGTATTGTTAGTACTGCTTGGATTATGTATTGGTTTTATGTATTTGTAAAGCGACCTTGAGTTTCTGAAATGTGCTATATAAAAGTCTTATTACTAATATAAGCACTAAATCATTCTTTCACAACGAGCTCACCTGGCGTATCCTGATGACATGGATTTCAGCTGGTCGTAAAAGTCCACTACAATTTCGTTCAGAGGGAAAATATACTTCATCATCACCCGATGGTCATCGATGTAGAACATATTCTTCTGAATGGCCCTGCGGCTCTTCAACAAGGCAGAGAATTGCATTGTGATTCACTACAAAAGCAAGACTCAAAATATGCTTTAACAGAAATTGGGAGGCAAATTAAGCTGTTGTCACTGATTTTTGTCACTCTTTTTCTTCGAATTAGGAGAGACCATGATTATTACTTTGCTTAGTTTTTACTTAGATTGAGTAAACTAAACTAAACTAAACTGCAGTCAATGTGAAAGGTGATCGACCTAATCTCACCTGACACAGGGTCATGATCTTCCCAGTGAAGTCGTCCGGAGCGATGATGGTTCCCATCACCATGGGTTCCAGATACTCCACGACCTGTGACTTATCAGGGAACTGAGCAGGATTGATGATGGTGATCACTTCTTCACCGTGTTCCTACAAATCAAAAACTGCTTATCGCTAACTGCTGTTCATTCATCCATTCATTCTTATAAATCTCTGCATACCATCTGCACACAGTTAACAAGACTGAAGAAAAAGGAGGTTGCATGTGCAAAACTCACCAGCACAATGCCCGGGCATTGCTATATTACTGCTAAGGTATTCTGGGTAGTTTTTAACACATTCTCATGCAATTTCTAAGATATTCCAGCTAGTTTTTAGCATGTTGCTATTCAGTTCCTAAGGTGTTCCGAGTAGTTTTTAGCATGTTTCTAGGCAGTTGTCATGGTATATAGTATATACCATGTTGCTATGGTGTTCTGGGTGGTTTTTAGCACATTGTGACAATGAGTCCTACCTTTATGAGCTTGACAGATGCTAGCACAGCCTTGTACGGTACTGTCAGAGCTGTTACTATGACAGATGCATTGTACTCCTGCTCTAAATGCTGGTTAAACACCTCCATATGCAGCAAGCCCAGAAATCCCAGCCTGAGACATAGAGAAATTAACCTTTTTAAATATTTAAAAAGTGAAAGAATACCTGCTCGACTCAGCGACTGAACTTAAAACAACAGTTTAAGCTCACACTGATTTGTCTGTTTGTGTGTGTGTGTGTGTGTGTGTGTACCTCCATTCAGCCCCCAGAGCTAAACTGCTGTCCCTTTGAACCGTCACGTTGGAGTCGTTTAGCGTCAGTTTCTCCACAGCGCTGCGCAGGGCTGTGTATTCTGACTGGTCCATGGGATACATGCCTGAAAGTGTCACACAATTTCAGATTTACAGCACTGTAAACCTACCCCTTAAACGTTGGTTTACACAGTTTAGCACAAACATCAGGACGGTTTTAGAAACACACCTGCAAAGACCATGGCTTTAGCCGGTTTGAACCCCGGCAGCGGCTCCACAGGCTGTTTTTGGAGGTAAAGTGTGTCTCCAATCTGAGCCTCCTTCACTTCTTTCACCCTGCGATCACGTAACCCACCTGCCCTGCATACCTGAGGGCAAGAATGTCAAAATGCAAAAGGTCAAAGGTTAAATTAGTGCAACCGACAGAGACTGTCTGAAACCTGAAAAATGCTTCCTTCTTAGGGTGTATATGGAGTTTCAATAATTTCTTAATTATTTCTCTTTCAATCAGGGGTCTTTTTTATTTTATTTTTCCTTTTCTTTAACATCTTATTCATATTCTTTAATGTTCATTTTTCATTTTTTTTTTTAGGATTCTAAGTTTTACATGTCAGTCCTAAATTTGCAGAGTTTTGGGTCCCTCAAAAATTTTTCTTATTTAAAAAACAAACAAAAAAACACATTAATCAGGGGTCTGTGAAGTTTTATTATTTTTATTTCACAGTTCATTTTCTTTAACTTAATCATGATCTTCAATGTTATTTTTTTCAAAATTGTAAAACTCTATATTTTTAGGTTTAATATTACATTTTAAATCCTAAATTTCAGTGCAATCTCAGAGTTTTGGACCCCTAAAAACAATTTTCTTTAATTTGAAAACAAGAATTAATCAGGGATCTATGAATCTTTAATATTTTTACTTTTTTTTTTTTTAGGATTCTAAGTTTTACATGTCAGTCCTAAATTTGCAGAGTTTTGGGTCCCTCAAAAATTTTTCTTATTTAAAAAACAAAAAAAAAAAAAACATTAATCAGGGGTCTGTGAAGTTTTATTATTTTTATTTCACAGTTCATTTTCTTTAACTTAATCATGATCTTCAATGTTATTTTTTTCAAAATTGTAAAACTCTATATTTTTAGGTTTAATATTACATTTTAAATCCTAAATTTCAGTGCAATCTCAGAGTTTTGGACCCCTAAAAACAATTTTCTTTAATTTGAAAACAAGAATTAATCAGGGATCTATGAATCTTTAATATTTTTACTTTTAATTCATGTTTTTAGATTCAGATTTTTATAATATTCAATGTTCTTTTTTAAAATCATGAAACTCATTCTTAGGTTTAAAATTTAAATTCCAGTGCAATCTCAGAGTTTTGGAATTGGAACAATTTTCTTAAATGAATTGTATCCAACCAAAATAACCATTAAATAATTATAAAATTGTATTTCATTAAATGTAAACAATTCTATATAAAAATGTGAAAAGATAACGGAAAGCTTACTTATAATAAAGAAATACAACTTTATACTGGAGTCTCTGGGTGGGCTGGGTTGTAAAGGCTGAAAACTCTTTTCTTAAGATTACTTGATTTTGTTCTACATCTTTAGATGTGGTGCCTTTGAAATTGGTATCTTCATACAAAAACTGTTTAGGACTGACTGATTTATTTATTTATCTGCTTTTTGTTTTCTTGTGAGGTCTGTTAGTGCGGCTGGTCAGTGTATGTGAGATTCTCACAGTGTTTCTGTTGGGTGTTCGTCAGGGTCTCAGAAGGCCCAGCTCATTGACCTCATATGGCTTTCCCAGGTGGGCAGAGACGATCTTGTCTCCTCTGGACACATGTCCACCAAACAGAGCGATGTTGGCCACTACTCCTCTGTAATGGTCGAAGGTGGAGTCAAAGACAAGTGCTTTAAATGGATCTTCCACTCTCGCTGTCGGACTGAAACAGAGAGGAAAAACGGATTAATTACATGTACAGACATGTATGTAAACAAACCCATTTCTTGTGGGACTTTTTAGAGAATGAAATGCCTTATTTATACATTTGAAAACTGTCCCTCAGGTACAATGCCAACACATAGTACTTAAAAGGAAGAAGTTATGAAAGAAGCAATAAAAAAAAAACACATTATGGAGGAAATGTGAGATGATGAAGAATGTAGACGAGCAGGTTTTTTGGGAAAGCACATGATGATGTTGATTTACCAAAATGCAACTTCCTGATTCATTCCCATCTTCATGATCAAAGGTAGTTTGTAAATATTCACATGAAAAAGTCATTTTAACTGTACAGTAGCAAATATTATTTTAATTCAAATGATTATTAAGTTTCCACAAAAATATTAAGCAGCTGAACTGTTTGCAATGTTAATAATAATAAGAAGAAATGTTTCTTGAGCAGCAAATCAGCATATTCGAATGATTTGTGAAGGATCATGTGACTAAAGACTGGAGTAACGATGCTGGAAAACATGTTTTGCATCACAGGAATAAATTACATTTCACTATATGTTTACATAGAAAACAGTTATTTTAAATTGTAATAATATTTCACAATATTACTGAGCATTAGACTTAAACAAATTACTGACCCAAAATCTTTAAATGTATTTTATGCATTACTGTTTTGGAGGAAATATATGTGCTTAACTGTTTTGCAAATAATTTCCCAATGCAATTTTATATTTTGCAAATTTATAAGCTCTATATATTACAAAAACAGGCTCCATTTCTTCAAATATATAAATTAACAAATATATAACAAAAAGTTTGTTTTTGTCTTTTGTAGTGAATTCTTGACAGGTTTTGTGAGATGTCTGTAACTAATACTGTTCTTGCTCTGATAACATCTGTCTCATAGAACCTTCTGTTCTTTCTGACATCACACATCAATTGATTCTAAATATTTTCTACATGTCTCTATATTGTGTGAACTGTTACGTATGATTCATTGTCGAAGGCCTCTCCCTGTTCATAATCCTGTTTAGAAAGATGCAATCTGGGATTTGGGGATCATTGTGTTCCTTTAGTCTGATACAATCTTATGAATACAAAGATGGTCAAATACAATCAATCGAATCCCACCCACATAGTATGTGCTGCTCTTACACTCTCACAGTGACCTCTTGTGGAGAAAAGTGAATCAGCTTATGATACTCACTGAGGAATCCTTTTCACCACTTCTTGGAGAACTTGGTCCACGTTTGTGCCCAATTTTGCAGAGATCTACAGAAAACAATCCCAAGCCAAGGTAAAATATAAATGGCATAACATTTGTATAAAAAACAAACAAACAAAAAACATGAGTGATGTTTAAATAGAGCTCACCCTGATACACTCGTCCTTTGGAATATCAAACACTTTTTCAATCTGTTTTTCAACTCGCTCTGGATCAGCATTTTTCAAATCAATCTGACAATTAAACACACACACACGCTAAAATGCCAATGTTGACAATTCAGATGAGCAACAGCTAAAAAGTCAGTCTGAAAATATAAAAAAACAATCAGTGACTATTAAAATGACAATTGACTCATTACTAGATCAAATGTAGTGATATATCATCATAATGAACGTAATAATATCTTATAAGTTATGCAACAAGCTCAAAACATACTAGAGAACTGTAACAAAGCATTTGGATGAAAGCAAATTAAATAAAGGTCCACACAGTTGTATTTGGACCGACCACAAGATCAAAACAATTCAGGTATTAGAATTAAAAAAAAAAGTTTTACTAAATCTTCTGCATTGTGTCCTGCCTCTGTATTCAACTTGAGTTGGAAATGAAGATATTTCTATAATTTATAGAAATGCACTGGGATGAAACTGTGTGTTTTTAACTTGCATATATAAAATGTTTACTGCATAAAAAAACAATCAGTGACAATGACAATTGACTCATTACTAGATCAAATGTAGTGATATATCATCATAATGAACGTAATAATATCTTATAAGTTATGCAACAAGCTCAAAACATACTAGAGAACTGTAACAAAGCATTTGGATGAAAGCAAATTAAATAAAGGTCCACAAAGTTGTATTTGGACCGACCACAAGATCAAAACAATTCAGGTATTAGAATTAAAAAAAAAAGTTTTCCTAAATCTTCTGTATTGTGTCCTGCCTCTGTATTCAACTTGAGTTGGAAATGAAGATATTTCTATAATTTATAGAAATGCACTGGGATGAAACACTGTGTTTTTAACTTGCATATATAAAATGTTTACTGCATTTAAAGGAAAGATCATAAATTCTCTCTGTAATATCTACCTTGTTTATCACAGGGATGATTGTCAGTTGAGCCTCAAATGCCAGGTAGAAATTGGCAACTGTTTGCGCTTGAATTCCCTTTGAATTATAGAAACAAACATGTAATTGGTTATTTTTCTTTTAATGCAATTATAAAAGGCTAAAGTTTTTAGTAGTGATAGAGTATTTATGCTGTTATGTTTGTGCTGTTTTTAAGTACAACTATTATAAATTATTTTCTTTATTGAAAAAGCTGAAAAAAAGCTCATGTAAATATTACACAAAACTTAAACAATAAACTTAAACAAAAATGAGAAGTGTCACAATGGTGACAGAAACTGAAATAAAATAAGCTTACGTTAAAGCAGAGAGAGCATGAAAATTACTAAAACTGATATAAAAAATAATAGAAACAGCTTCGAACACTCCCAAAAATGTATAAAAAAAAGACAAAAACATGACATAATTACTCAAACTTAAGCTAAGATAAAAAGTAAACTGAACATATATTTAAAAACATTTAAAATATTAATAAATACTATAATAGCATATAAATAATACAAAAAATAACATTGGTATGTGCATAAAAACAAACTGTAGCAGGTTTAGAATAAAAAAACTAAAGAACCTTCACTACTATGCTTAACTCTGTTAATCTTCTGTTACTCATTTAATAAGCAGAATGTGTCATTTATAAAATGCTTTACCTGATTTGCATCTACAATGAGCAGAACTCCTTGGCAAGCGGATATGGACCGTGAAACTTCATAGCTGAAGTCAACATGGCCCTAAAAATAAAATATTGCAATCTCTCAAATTATAGTAAATAATACAGATTAGTTCACTAACAGTAATGTTCAAATCATTGTCCTCACAGGTGTGTCGATGAGATTGAGCAGATATGTCTGTCCATCATGCTGGTAAAAGAGAGATGCAGTCTGAGCTTTAACAGTGCTTCCTCTTTCTCTCTCCACCTGCAGTTTATCCAGCACCTGCTTGTTACTCGCTGTCTTTGCAATGGCACCTGCTCATACACAAAACCCCAACGAAATAAAGAGATTATGAACAGCAATTTTTCAAAACTCACATAATTCACAGGAAAGAGAAATAGAGAAACACCTGTGATCTCCAGAAATCTGTCAGCTAAAGTGCTCTTGCCATGATCAATATGAGCAATAATGCTGAAATTTCGAATTCTCTCCACTGGAAACTTTGACATGTCGAGACTCTCCTGAAAAAGCAAAGGACTCAGATTCAGTATCCAGCAGCAACAAGCACATATGTTATTATAAAACCATTATTATCTATAGAAATCAGAGAATGAATAACTAAGGAGTTTCCACCAAAATGCCATAGTCACTACTGTAAAATCAAATTAGGTTAATATATAGGTTATATAGGATTTTGCTTACAGCAAAAAACAAGTCAAAGCAATAGAATTTACCTTCTCAGATGCATTAGAGCTGAATTCTCTGACAGCACTGATGCTCCAGCAAGAGCTTTTCATCCATCTGTGTCTGATCACTGTACATGTGGTCATGCAGCCCTGAGATCTGCGTTTAACGCGGCATATTTTAATATCAGGAAAGCGTTTGATAAAGGGCAGAAAGAGCCCGTGGGATCTAAACAGAGACATCATCTCTATCAGCTCACTAACATGTTATTCCTGAATAAAGAAAAAATATTGTGGCTTCAAACTGCATATGGAACATATCTTCCCATCGAAAAAAAGATTTGAGGACTAAAATCCTCATTGAAAGCATATATTCAGTGTTTAGAAACAGTCAAGTCTCCACTAGGCTGTGTTCTCCTCCAGTGTGACAACTACTGTGAGCCGCCATGTTGGCAACAACGTCATCAAGGCAAGCGTTGTTATCGGAGCAAGAACTTGGAATTATGGGAAATGTAGTTTAGTACCAGTGCATTTTATATTCAAATCTGCACTCAAATGTTTCAGGAACATATTTATTTTTGCTTCTAACAATTCCTAAGAATGTTAAAATGTCCAGTTTTCTTATCGTGATTAGAACATTATTTAAACGCTATTTAGTTCCTAAAATGTTTCGTACAATGTTCTACTAACTTTTTTTTTTATAGCCTACCCAAAATAAAAGGTTGTTTGATTGTGTATTTTTAATAGACCTATACTAAAACGATAAAATTTCCATTTTACTTGTCATGATTAGAACATTATTTATAGGTGACTAAAGTGTTTCTTACAACATTATAGGCTACTAATTTTGTTTTCACCCAGAACATGTTATTTTACCATGTTTTTTAATATTCCAAGAAGAACGTTTCTCTTAACATCATGAAAACGTTCATCAAGTAAAAATATTCTAAAGACTTTCTGAGAATGCTGATCTCAGAATATTTTCTCTCAGTGTTATAAGAACATATGTCAAATATTAATAGTTATAAGAACACTCCATTAACATTACTTTAAGAATGTTTTGTCCTAACATTTATATCACATTTATACATTAATATATATGTCAGTAAAATTTAATAATAATAATAATAATAATAATAAACAGGAAAAGATCATTTGTTTAAAAGAATGTAGTTTGAAAAGTGATATATGCATATGTGTGCAAAATACTTAATGATAAAATAATAAATTAACTCTTCTGATGTCATTCCAAAATTCTCTCAATACTTCATGAAATAAAATTTGATTCAGTTTTATTTCATCTGATTTGTGGCATAATGTGAATGATTCATTTTCAAAAGCTCAAACAAGAACTTACAATATTCTGATTGACAAAACAGCAGCTTGAATTCCATTAGAATAGAATATAATATAATAATAATAATAATTATTACTTATATTTAATCATTAATTAAATAAATATAAATACATGTCTATACACACACACACACACACACACACACACACACACACTCTAAAACAAAACTTTCATTTCTTTTCTTACAGCTGATGATTGAGCGTAGTTGCCCTTGTTTCCCACAAGGTGTCACCGTAAACACAATGTATTATGCAGCCGGAATAAGTGGGAGGAAAATCATTACCATGGCAACATAACAGCCCACTCATAGTGAGTAGGTCCCTCTGAATATTGCTTCAGTAAGAAATCAAATGAGAGATGCTTTCCTGGTTCTGATGGCTGACTGCCGCTGGTTGATATTTATCATTGTCAGGCCTTTCTCTGGCTTTCTTTGTGTTTGCACCTGTCAGTTTCTCAACATCAATGCTGAGGACCAAACTCTATTTTATTTCATGATCAGATGCCGTTATGAAGGATATTTATAGAACACTACTCATGTTAGCTTTGAAAAGTGTTTGCAGCTGTGAGCGTAGTTATGTGAAATTGCCCTTTGGAGTGTTTATATGCACGTGTGAATTAATCATGGAGTGTTTAATGTATGTATATATATATATATGAATTTAGAAGTATGCATTAAGCATTTTGCATGTTTATTTGGTGCGAGAGTACGAGAAACAATAAATTAATCTGCATTTTAGATCTGCATTTAAAAACACTGCTTGTTTTAGATATATTGGCTTGTCAAGTTAATGAAATGAGGCATAAAAGATTTCAGCACTGAATTTAAAGGGATAGTTCACCCAAAAATAAAAATTTGTCATCATTTATGTCGTTCCAAACCTATATGAGTTTCTTTCTTATGTTGAACATAAAAGATATTTTGAAGAATGCTGGTAATCAAACAGTTGATGTTCCCCATTGACTTCTATAGTATTTCTCAATGGGGACCAACAACGATTTGGTTCTCCAAAATATCTTATTTTGTGTTCAACATAAGAAAGAAAATATATACAGATTTGGAATGACGTGAGGTGAGTAAATGATGATAACATTTTCATATTTGGGTGAACTATTCCTTTAAGCAAATTTGGGAATAACGTTTTGCAAACGTTCCCAATAAGTTTACAAAAACGTTAGGTGAACATCTAACATTCCAAAAAATATTCCAGGAACGATGTATAAATAATTATTTTGTGCTAATGTTTTGAGAACATTATTAAAAACCACAGAACTTTTAACAAACATTCTATTAATGTTATTGGAAGAGTGTTTGTTTATAACTTTGCGAGAACCTTGCCAGAACATTCCAAACTCTGAGAACGTTCCTTGGGATCCTGAGCACTTTATTTATCATGTGTGATTTATTTCCCTTCACTTTCAGGAAAAAGGTATAAAAAGCTTTCAAGTTTGTATCTCATTTAACCTAAAATATGCATATTGGTATCATATTAGTACCTAAATTGTACCTTTTAAATGTTCAAAAGAAAAAGCTGGAAGCAAACAGACTGTGATGGAAGCGCAGCACAGGTTTAGTCACCATCATGAGCATGTTTCCTCTTCCTGTTGACCTCTCACACTGCCTGATGGATGTTTGCTGTAGGCCTCAGCCCCATAATAATGATGTATGACTGTGTTCAACATGACTTTGTGATAATGTGTCCCTCTGTAATGGCAGTTAGTAAAGTATCGCTCATTAAAATCGTGCCCCTCTGCCGCGCTGATCAGATCCTGGAATAAGCCCTGGACCCACGCATTCTCCTTAGTGTGATTGTGCCACCCACGTCCAGCCCAGCGCTCGCTCATTTCTCTGAGAAATCACGGAGAGCTGAGCATTTAAATATCACACAACATTTGATTCAAACATCAAACAGCGGGGTCGCTCATCTACATGTCACATGACGGTCATCGCACACGAGTTTCAGATGAAAACAATATGCTGCGACTTCAAAGTGCACCATTAAAATAAATGCGTGAAAAAAAGAGGTTTCACATCATATCTGGCAAGCCAAATCTGGTGTTGAATTAGTGAAGGAGCTTTGAGATTTCTTTTTGAACACTTTAATTGAGATTTTGATCTGTGTCTGAGACACTGATTTAACAGAATAATAAGAAGTTTAAAAAATAGACATGCTTTGAGAAGTTATTAGGTTGTAAGCCCAGTCTTTGCACAGCCAGTGGCCCTAAAATTAGATGGGTGAGTCATTGGATCCCAATATGCGATGTCTACTAGTACCACATACTAAAAATATGCAAATCATTGGTGATGCACACTTCTGAATTTGTATGAAGACAGAATGCTGTTATTGTTAACTAAAACAATTACACACTTAAAAATCAGTCAGAAATTGTTAGTAAAATTCACAAGTAATTACAAAGAAACACAAGTAACACGCTGAAATTGTATTTTCTTGTAAAACATACTCCAATAATTAATTCATTCATTCACTTTTACAGTGTTACTGTTTTTAGTAATTGAAATGATGATAAATGAAAATTAAATAATAATATTGAACAAAAAGCTTTATAAAATTGTCATAAAACTGCACCAGCACAGCCTGCACAACAACAACAACAACATTTTTTAATAATGTTTTTCCTTGTATTTACTTAATACAACAGCTCACAGCTTCATAATATTGTTTGGTTACACTTTATTTTAAGGTGTCCTTGTTAAAGTGTAATTATACATTTAAGTACTGAGCAATATTAATTAACTACATGTACTTACTATATGCTTAGGGTTAGATCAGGTACTGATAGAAAAAAGTACATTAAAAAATCCTCTAATATGATGAAATATTGAATAAATAATTCAAATCCAAATATAGCCCTTTTTAACTGCTAGTCAATGTTTTTGTTGCTGTTTTCAAAGTAGTGTGGTTTGGGATGCAATAATCCTTCTCTTGCATAGGAAAATATGCACATTAGGATGCAGAGGGCATCTCTATTCATCTCAGAACCAATGAGACAGCTCATTATAATCGTGTAAATCTAGATACGTGTTGCACACAATATATCCGTGCAGAAACCTGCAGTAGTTCACAGACAATAAAAGGAAGTCTATGCCAAAATGAAGATTGTTTTGGGACCATAATGTCAGGCTATGAAACATAAGCTACAAAAGAAACCTTCTACAAAGTCAATTTCACAAGAGAAAACAATCCGTCCTACTCCAAGGTTCCAAACACCTTGAAAAACCATGTATTTTATATTCGGAGTTATTTCAAGTCATTTTGTTGCAGTTGTTTTTCTCTGGATGCCAAATGGCCTCATTTGAAATCAACTCTTTCTTTCAATATCACTTCATTTCTGCAGTCTCTGGATACAGACCAGCTTCAAGTTTCCATCTGATCGTGCCACACAAAGGTTAAAGAGGAAAAGTGGGACTGTGGCAGTGGCGAGTAATTGTGAAGAAAAAGAGGTCCTGACAATCCTCGCCCCTGCATTTGGCACGGAGCCTGGGGTACGGCTGAAAGGAACGAGTGGGTGGACGGGAGGGAAAAGCTTTGGAATTACACCACATTTGGCATCAAACATGTGAAAGCTAAATGCTCAGCACCTGATTGTGTCATTGTTGTGTCGTGCACAATGAAATCCTTACACATTTTGCTTGTGACGTGATCAGTGGAGTATATGAAATGCATCAGCTAATGAGAGAATTGTGTTGTTTTTACATTCTATTCACAATATATAACACAGCCTCTCCTTTTATATAAAAAAACAATATGTTTCGATGCCATTTTCTTAAATTCATTATACAACATCCTTACACTAGGACTATAGTAAACAGTTGTCTTTTTTGAGGCTAACGTTCTGGCAAGATTCTCTCAAAGTTATGAAAAATGTCCTTCTAGCAACATTAATAGACTGTGCGAAGTTATCTAATGCTCTTAATAACCAGACATGTTCACAAGTCTTTTTTTAAAATTAATCACATAAAATACAAATGTAAGAAAAAATATGTCAAGAAAAAGAGCCAGAGGTTCAAGGATGGCCAAACAATTCATTAGCACAAAATTTTTTATTTTTAATTTATACATTGTTCATGAAATGTTTCTTCTAAAGCATTTTAGTTGGACATTTTTTTAATGTTACTACTTGTTTCAGAATGTTGAGAAAACATTCAAAAGTAACATTCACAATGTTTGCAAAATCATAAAGTGGAATGTTCCATTAACGTTTGAAAATCCAATAATTTTTTTTTCAGAGAACGTTCAGAAATAGCATTTTCATACCTTAATGGTATAGCAAAACAATTGTTATTTTGACAACATTATTTTTGTTATTTTGGGTAGCTGGCAGATGTTTGACTGTTACTATATTGTGCATTTTAGGCTGGAATGCTGTAATGACCCATCAGAATAAGCCACACAGAAATCAAAATCAAGTCACACACTCAGTGGGCATAAAAATGACCCTTTAGTGCATTTTCGAAAACATTACAAAAGCCTGGACCAATTAAAGCACTTAGAAATTTGCTATGAGCAACATGAATCACTGACCACTAATAATCAAAAGCACATTTTCTATTTTTGTAAGCCATTTAGATATCAGAACTAGCAAAATCCCTAGATATCAGAACTTGAAAAATCTATTTATTTGTATCTAAGATTGCATTTAATTTGTGGCAATGTTTGGCAAGAATTTGCTGAAACACTGTACTTCTGTGAGGACTGCATTTGCACTTGTTCATCATTCTTGCAAAAACTATTAATTTGCAGAAAACATGCTGTTAATTTGTGGTGCATTTGGCAGTTTATGCCAAACGTTTGCTGTAACATTGGATTCTTGTAATAGTATACCATTGTAAACAGTGCCAATGCATCCCTTGGAAAATACAGTGTTACTGCAAACACCTACGGCAAAAGCCTGAGGAATGGGAATTGTAAAAAATTACTCTGGTGTTGATTCCTTTTAATGATTCTGGTTCCTTATCAGTCTCAATTCTTTTAAGAAAAAAAAAATTCAATTCAACTGGCAAATGATTTTAATAATAAACTTGCAAAGGGTGTGTTTACACTAACTTTTAATGACTTTTTCGTTTTTTTTAAAACTATAATTAGCCTTAACTATTAAACAATTCTAAACAAACACAAAAATGTGGTTTAATTCGTTTTTCATAAAATTGTCAACAATTGACAAAATGCATAATGTATGTCTTTAACTGCATGAACAAGCAGTCAACTCCATTTATGCAAGTCTCATTAGTAAAGCTTTAGTGTTTGATTCACTAAAAATAACAGACTCATTGTGAATGAATGGTTTGTGATTTGAACTACACTGGTTGTGCTGTAGAGTTTTGATTTAGTAAAAAAAAACGGGAATGAATAAGAACTGTTTTTTGATTCCTAATCCCTACTGCCTAACATTTCTATGTATTAAAAACAAGATTTGCCTGACCCAGCATAGGACACGCAGTTTGGAAAATGGATTGAATGGGATTGTCTAAACAGGTTCTTGCCAGATTGGAAACTTTATCCACCTGCTTAAAGGATTTTAGCGCAACTATGCGATTTATCTAGTAAATGGTTTTGTAAATAAATGCATCTGCCAAGAGTTTAATTGTAACCGTAAATTCATTTGCCGTGATAAAGCAACTCTCTTGCACAACCTTTGCCAACTAATTATCTAAAAACGTTTGACAATTCTTCTTTTCGACTTTTCACAATGTGCTTCCTTACCGGCATGACACAGCAAAGTTTTCCCTGCCAATATGTATCTTTTGCCTCATTCATTTGAGAAAGTAAAGCTAAAGGTTGGTTCATTTCTGTTGCCTCTCCTCTCTCTTTCTGGAGCAGTTCCCTGGGGCAATTACAAAACAAGCCAGCAAAGTGGGGCTTTGTCATATTGAATTTGCAATCAAATCAGTCAATTTAAAAAGGTGCTCGTTGTCTTAAAAAGGCTTTGCTTTTTTTCTCTGCTTTTACTCCCAATTACCTGAGCAGCATTCCACAGCATGAGTAATGGGATGCAAAGTGGTCTGTCTGCCTCGGCCACATCTCTGGAAAGCCCTTACATCCTCATGCACACGCACGCACAAAAATAATGCATGCATGAAAGGACACACATGCACACATAAATAAACAGTGTATCAAAACATGCATTGACACAGACTTTTCCTCTCTTTTTTAAAGAGAATTTCCACGTCTTGATGTAATCAGCCGATGTTGCACAAACACAGCCAATGCTCTTTGGTTACTGCAGTACATTTTGTTTTAGCTGACTGATTAAATGTCGGTATGTACTAACTGCCTTGGGCAGTTTTTCTGGATTACCAGGGTCATTCCTCTTATGCAGCACCTTCGAAACTGTGTAAATGAAAATGTATGTGTTGTTTTTAAAGGAAAAGTTCACCCAAAAATTTTAATTCGGTGAAAATTTTCTCACCCTCTGGCCATCCAAGATGTAGATGTGTTTATTGCTTTCACAGAGCAGATTTGGAGAAATTTACCATTACATGACTTGCTTACCAATGGATGCTGCAGTGAATGGGTGCCGTCAGAATGAGAGTCCTAACAGGTGATAAAAACATCACAACAATCCACAATCAGTAGTTAACATCTTGTGAAGCAAAAACCTTTGTAAATTATGAGTCCTCTATCCATAATATTGCTTTTTCCAGTGAAAAAGTTGTCTTGTCTGAATCAGGAGAGAAACATGCACAGATTAAGCACAGTTTACAATGGAAAACAGTCCAAAACAGTTCAGAACAAATATGTCAGTGGATTTTGATGTGAGAGACTTTTTCACTGAAGGAAGCGTTATTATGGATTATAGACTTATATTTTGGCTAGAAGCTATGTTTTAAATTTGGACTAGAGTGGTGTGGATTACTTGTGGATTATTGTGATGTTTTTATCAGCTATTTGGAGTCTCATTCTGACGGCACCCATTCACTGCAGAGGATCAATTGGTGAGCAAGTGATGTAATGCTACATTTCTCCAAATCTGTTCAGATGAATGAACAAACTCATCTTCGAAGGCATTAGGGTGGGTACATTTTTGGATGAGCTATTCCTTTAAGGATATAGTAACTGCTCAATCTCAGAAACTTGGACTTATTATAACTTGATTGATTGAATTTATCATACATTAGTAATCATGCTTTTGAATGTTTATCTCATCTCATCTCATCTAATGACTGTTCCCTGCTAATGTCTATAATGTCAGATGGAAACCTCAGGAAGAAAATACGGATATGGATGCAGATGCGGAGGTGGATGTGACCCCCTGGGTCGGTCTCATATCAGACACACGGAGGTCATTCATCACACCTTGCTCCTGAATGACATCCACCCCCTCCTCATCATAATGCTTATCAGCCCGGTGCCACCCGGAATGCAATATCCTGCTCTGATGACTGCTGACAACATCCAGCTCAGCGCTGCAGATGTGTATTCATTTCAGGAGAAATATGCTGTCTTTATGATGAGAACAAGCCATGTGTGGTTTTAATAACAGGCCAGTGTGCACATATGAACATATGGACTCATTACCATTTTTTTCTTAGGATGAAATATCTATTTTCATCTTGGCCAGGAATAAAACTGAATGTGCACTGCCATACATGTTTCCACCCAGTCAAATCATACTTTTTTTTTCTCACAGGAAGGATCCCGTTGGCGTTCACTGTCTTTCCAAACACTGCTGGATATAAATAGACTATGTAAGTGGGGATTGTTTCATAAATTCTTCATGCTTTGCCAGATTTATGCTGGTTCTCCATTCATTTGGTCCACCAGCTAATTGTCTCCATGTCTCAGATCTTACCTGCTATAATTAGAACAATGCCAGAATGCACAAATCAACATCTGGCCACACTGTCACTGATCTCAGATCACAGGAACGTCAGACTTTGTGAAATGCTAACTAAACTGAGTCCTGCTGATGCCTGCAGTAATTTGGCTCCATGCCTGCATGTGAAGGATCTAGCTGCTTTCTGCTGTTCTCTTCGGGTATACCTGGAAAACAAAGCAAAAATTGTTTTTAAAAAGTGTGCTGTTTACACCATACTCTACATGGTTGAAAACAACAGTTTTGTGTACAGTAATGCTGTATAGTGTATCTGATTACATTCTTTTGAGTCTAATGTTGCTTTTATGCAACAGTTCAATTTACATGTATTTTTTTTAAAATTAATTTGCTTACATAATTTAGCTTTCCTCTGCTAATTTTCGCAGACACGATCTAGTAGTCCACAGTTTTGCCACGGCAATAAGTCATATTTCTTTTACACATTTAATTGGGTGACTTACATTTTAAACACTGCAAATGATTTAAAGTTACTTTGTTTTGCTCCACCATTGAAAATAGCTCCAAACAAAGCCACAGCAGAACCAAACAGTAGGCTAGTGTTTCCTTGCTGAAAGGCTGCATTGTTTTGAACAAATTGATGATTCATTCATAAATACAGTCACTAAGTTCGTTGCTGAATGAATCGTTGATTCCCTTTCGTGGAACTTCGAACTGCGTTCTCTAGGGGTCGCTATGGGGAACGCCTCGTCGTGACCCGCTGTTGAGACAGGTCCTGCTGCAAAGTGAGGTCGCCCTGAGTGACAGGCCAAGACTAGTAATTGATCCAATAAGTAGGCTCTTGGTCGTATTCCCTGGAAGGAATCCTTCATGATTCTAGGCCCTGGCGCCACCTCCGAGGAGGCTTCTTTTGGCACAGCTGGTACGGTTGCCCCTGCCGTCCCGCAGTTCTGGGCACCGAGCCAGCCGCCCTCATTACACCAGAGGTTAATCTCGAGAGACTGATTCCCGTGGTAGACTACTGGTAGCCTGGGTTCGACTACCAATCTTGTCCCAGTGGGACCTGCGCACTGTGAGGCTCTAGTAATGTCCCTTGGCAGCCTAGGCTTCTGGCCGTAGGGAGTAATGTCACTGACAGCAGTCTAAGTCCAGGACAGGGGCAACTCCCATAGCGATATGGTGTAGTTGGTACTTAGTGGCTCGCCATGGTTCTGGCTTGCACTCCCCTCAGCATGGCGGCGTGGGTAAACCGTTCCCCATAGCGACCCCTAGAGGACGCAGTTCGAAGTTCCACGAAAGGGAACGTCTCGGGTTACTTATGTAACCATGGTTCCCTGAGGGGAACGAGACACTGCGTCCTCTAGCTTTCTTGCCATGCTTCGGACGCAAGGTTCAGACGAAGAAGTGAATGATGTGCGCTACCGGCGCCTATTTTGTACTAGTCGCGGCGGTAGTGACGTCATGGCTGTCGCCGGCCAACAAGTTGGTGTTTTTTCAATGTAGGCTTCAGACACGGGTCACGACGAGGCGTTCGCCATAGCGACCCCTAGAGGACGCAGTGTCTCGTTCCCCTCAGGGAACCATGGTTACATAAGTAACCCGAGACGTTTTTAATGAATCAGTTAAATGAACAATTCAATGACTCACTTGAAGACAGTAACTTGTATCATTACTGAATCGGTTCCTGATTTTAAGTTATATTCTGTATGTAACTGTGTGCCAAATAAAAATCTTGAATCTTAAATAAAAACTTTAATGAATGAATCGATTGACTGGTCAATGATTCAGTTACAAAAATGGTCACTTGCTGCCAGCTAGTGGTGTAAGGCTGTAAATAATATGTCTCAATAAAAAATACATTTTTTTCATAAAGAAAATGAAGTCTATCTTAAGACTACTATAATTTGCATTGTGATATTATGGAACTTAATAGACATAATAATCTCACACTATTTTTTTTTGTTATGCACATTAATTATCCTTGCCGTAACGTGAAACATCTTGATCTGAAAATTCTCATCTGTTCATCTGTCAGTTTATTTAAATATTTATCTCCCATATAATGATGTATGATAAAAATGTTAACATATTGTACCACACAAACCATGAAATACCCCATAAGGTCAGTGTTTTATTACACTCTTTATGAACTGTTTTATAATGACCACAGCAGCTTGACATTATCTGCTGGTCTGAAAGGCCACAGGAAGACTAAATGTCCTGCTCACCTGCTTGGCTCTCTAAAAGCTGCATGTGGGTTCGATTTGATTCCTGCCAACTGAACCATGAACTAATCTAACCCTTCCTGACAGGTGCAGTAAAGGCAAACACAATCTCACCCGGTTGGTAAATTGTGTGTGTGTGTGTGTGTGTGTGTGTGTTTGTGCTTGCACACACGAATGCTTGCATGCATGAATATTTCCAGGGGTGTTGGGTCTATGTTTGTCAAATGCAAAAGGACACAAGGAAAAAAAGGGAACTTACACTCTATATGCCTATTGAATTTTGTTGCCTAGATGTCATTCTTCCATAGCTCCATAGTGTGTCTCAGATGTTTCTCCTGCAATTCCGTAAGTGAAACAATTTCACTTGAAAAAAATCAGAAGTGAGACAATTGTTGACAAACAGTAAGTGACTTTTCAGTGAAATTTCACAGGCAAAAAAAAAAAAGGTCCATTGTCAATAGAGTAGAGAAGATGTAAGCTCAGCTCACACAGAATGCTGATTCCTATTGAAATGACTGGATTTCACTGGCGACATTTTGCTGAGCGATGGTAAATATGACCAGACTTTAATAAATACAAATTTAATTGTAGCTCCTATAATTTGGTTTTAAACGTATCAGTTTAATCTCCGTTTACTCATGTTCCCAGCTAACAAAAATATGAACATTTTGCTAACATTCCCAATTAGTTATGAAAATGTTATTTTTCAAAGTTCTCAGAACGTTTAAAACACAGCTAAAGTTTTTTTTAATTTTTTTTTACATTTTTGGTTATGTGAACGTCAAAGAAAATATTACAAGCAAATGTTACATTTTTATAATTTTGCAAACATTATGAGAACATTACTATTGAATGTTCTCTGAACCATCTGAAACAAGTAGTAATGTTTAAAAACACTTTTACAAATACATTTGTTAATATATTACATTATGCAAATACAGCTTGGCTTAGGAGGTTGTAAGGTGGATACAATTATTCTATTTAGTTTGAAATATATAAATTGCGTTTCTTTGGAATGAATGAATGAATGAATGAATCTTAACAGTCACCTGTTTTGATGCTGAATAAATCCTCATTTTTGAACAATTCGGTTGAATGAATGATTCTGTGACTCACTCATAAACACCTTTTTTGTTCCTCTTTCCTATAGTAATAACGTTTAAAAAAAACACTAAAATGCACGCACACACACGCACACACACACACACACACACACACACACACATAAATAAATAAATAAAAGACATATGAACAATGTGTAAATTATGTTTTTGTGCTAATGTTTTGTTAAAGACCAGATAACAAAGAACAAACATTCTATTAATGCTACTGGAAGACATTTGTTTATAACTTTGAAAGAGCCTCGCCAGAACACTCTGAGAACAGTGCCTGGGTTGCTGTCTGGGAGAAACAACTGAGATAAAGATTTCATTTGTGATTTTTATTTTTTTATTTTTTTCAAAGGAGCACACATATTCTCACACACACAGAAACAGGGAAATATTTCTGTCAGGTACGAGCTGTCTGTACGTCTATGTATCAGTGGTTAATCGGTTTCGGCATGAGTGCACCAAACAGCAGTTGGTCCCCAGGTTTATTTTGACTCAATCAAAACCAATCAGCTTTCATGCTATCACCTCCAGTTTCATATTCCACTGCTTTGACAGTTGGGTGATAACTTTCAATAGGTTATGCCTGGTGTGTGGGTGTGTTAATCTATTTTGTTTATTTGGACACCCGATAGCTGTCAGAGCTGTGAAAGCTTGACTTGTGGAGTAGGCAATGTGTGTCCCCGTCTCTTTTCATTTTGTATTTTTGCTCATGGGATTCCTTCCGCCATCTTGTCTGGCTCTTGCTGACAGTTCTAAAGAGAGAGAGGCAGGATTCCCTCATCCATGATTTTAACATCTGTTCCTGATTCTATGCCACCCTGCACAGGTTACACTCAAATCTGCTTTCCAGGCTGCGAGGCATCTCCAGCTCCTTCTCAGTTTTACAGCTGACCGTCTCATTAAACAGAAAAATTGTTTGGTTTGAGGTTTTGGTTATTAATTATTTGAATTTGGAATAGTAAATTAAAGCCGTGAAAGCTTGACTTGTGGAGTAGGCAATGTGTGTCCCCGTCTCTTTTCATTTTGTATTTTTGCTCATGGGATTCCTTCCGCCATCTTGTCTGGCTCTTGCTGACAGTTCTAAAGAGAGAGAGGCAGGATTCCCTCATCCATGATTTTAACATCTGTTCCTGATTCTGTGCCACCCTGCACAGGTTACACTCAAATCTGCTTTCCAGGCTGCGAGGCATCTCCAGCTCCTTCTCAGTTTTACAGCTGACTGTCTCATTAAACAGAAAAATTGTTTGGTTTGAGGTTTTGGTTATTAATTATTTGAATTTGGAATAGTAAATTAAAGCCGTTACGGTTGAAATCCAAATTGGTGCATTGATGCATGCATGTTTTTGTGCATGAATAATCCGTGCGCATTCTTCAAAATAATTAAAATGTGTGATTGTAATCTTTCATAAATATGTAAAACTAGCTTTGCCTCTGAAATTATTTACCTTTTGGCTGTCATCATCAATCATTTTTTTAAACTCCTCCCCTCCGCTATTTTCGCATTATTACAATCACTTATCATTTATTTAAACCAAGCCACATCTTACATTTTTTTCTTTGACTTTAAGACATTATGTTGTTAAGAACAATGCAAAAAAAATTAAAAAAATTAAAAAGACACAAATGTTAGAAAATAATATTTATACATGTATCAATATAATACTCCTCCCCTCCGCTATTTTCGCATTATTACAATCACTTATCATTTATTTAAACCAAGCCACATCTTAAATTTTTTTCTTTGACTTTAAGACATTATGTTGTTAAGAACAATGCAAAAAAATTTAAAAAATTAAAAAGAGACAAATGTTAGAAAATAATATTTATATATGTATCAATATAATAAATTATGCAAGTGTAGCTTATTACAGTACAGGTTGCAGTACAGGCATATACAGGTGATAAAGTGGATACTATTATTTAAATTTTATTCCAAGTTTGAAATATATAAATTGTGCTCCTTTGGATTAAATAAGTAAGGAAATAAATAAGTAAACAAACAAACAAACAAATAAATAAGTAAATAAACAAATAAATGAATAAAACAGCAGCAGAAAAATAAAAAGACAGAAATGTAAAAAATATATTTATACATTTATTAATATAATAAATTAAGCAAGCACAGCTTATTACAGTACAGGCATATACAGGCTATAAAGTGGATACCATAATTTTAAATTTATTCCCAGTTTGAAATGTATAAATTGTGCTCCTTTGGATTAAATAAGTAAATAAATAATAAACAAATAAACAAGTAAACAAACAAACAAAGTTAATAAATAAATAAAACATCAGCAGAAAAAAGACAAATTATGCAAGTGTAGCTTATTACAGTACAGGTTGCAGTACAGGCATATACAGGTGATAAAGTGGATACTATTATTTAAATTTTATTCCAAGTTTGAAATATATAAATTGTGCTCCTTTGGATTAAAGAAGTAAATAAATAATAAATAAATAAACAAGTAAACAAACAAACAAAGTTAATAAATAAATAAAATATCAGTAGAAAAAAGACACAAATGTTAAAAATATAATATTAATATTATTTATTTATATAACACTGTACATTACGCAAGCATAGCTTAAAGTTATAAGGTGAAAATAAATGAACAAACAAACAAACAAATAAATAAATAAATAAATGTTAATGTTTTATTTTATTCCGAGTTAAAAAAAAATAAAATTATGCTCTTTGGAATAAACTAAAAGTAAAAGTAAGAAAGAAAAAAAATCTCAATACTTTGTGTGTACTGGGCACCACTTAACAGCTTCTTCTCACAAAAAATACAGACCATTATTTCCAACTATAGACTGTTTACAGTTGCCTGGTTATCATCTGCCTTGTGCATTCAGATACTTCTATTTTTAGAAGATATGAATATAGTTCTTCTAATCATATGTCTGGATGAAATCCCATTTTTTCAGTAATTAGAAAAAAAATGACACCATTATTTATATGCACAGACTATATTGTTTTGATTACAAGATGATATGAGGGATCGGCCGCCACTGCAGCTGACCTCGTCACGTTCCTCTCAGATCTGATGTCTTCCTGAATTGAGATGTGGGCACTTTAGCTCTGTTGTTGGCATGGCAACTGCTAGGCTTGTCAGAATGATAAGCTTTTTATAACCACAAGTTTACCAACTAGTGCTCTTTTATCTCTCGAGACCATCGTGAAGAGAATACTCACACACTGGGAAAACAATTCAAGTGCATGTTGAACCTTGAGTGTTTTTCAGTTGTATTATAGTATCCTTCAAGTTTTAGAGCTGTTAAGACATAAACAATAACTGAAGTGCCAAGTCTAACTTAATAAAAATCAGTTTATTTATAAAATGTTATTTTTATGCTCAGGCAGATATGACAGTTACTACTGTATTTCTCATACGGTACATGCATTAACACCTCATTGTTGAGGAGTGGTTGATTTTATCATAAATATAAATGAATAAATCAACTGCTGTTTTAAAATGACATATGGCCATGAAGCTGAGACATTTTAATACAATCTCTAAATATTTCCAGCCTGAAGTCCTCATTAAAGCTCAGGGAAACAAAGCTCTTTTACGACACATCTTTTTCCACCAAGTGGCAGATTTTCTGGGCATGGAGGATCTTGTATGGGCACAGGAGCTGGGGGCGTCCGTCCTGCCAGGCCCCCGTGATACAGGTCCATATGCCACTGCGCCAGATGCCAAGAACAAAGGCATGGCAGCCAGAGCGCTCTCTAATGCCCTTGTCTGAGGCAGCCTGGTGCAGCCGAGAGAGGACGAGACAGCTAGAACTAATGAAAAACTAACAAGGACTGAGACTAAACCATCTAACCGAGAAGCTGAGCTCTGCATGTGTCCTGGAGTCACGTTCGAAAACCATGAGCTCGTCCCAGTTTTAGCATTTAACTTCACAAACAAGGCAAACAGAAACAGTCTTTCCCTGCATAGACAAAAAACAAACAAACAAAAAAACTAATATTGACCTGAGATGTAAATCAAACTAAATTCATTACTTTAACATTTTAGAATGATTTAATTATAATTAGCTCATAGTAATAAATGATAAAAACAACAACAACAATTAATAAATAAACATTACTGTTGTTATTAACAACAACAACAAAATTTTTACAAATGTATTATGATTACTACAATTTATTATTATTATTATTATTAATATAAATTTTATTATGATTTAATTATAATTGGATTTTAATATAAAATGATCAAAAAACAACAATAATTAATAAAAAACATTATTGTCATGATTATTATTATTACAACAACAACAACAATTAGTACAAATGTATTATTATTACTACAATGTATTATTATGATTATTATTATTATTATTATCTATATAATCATTCTACAAACTAAAATTTTGTTATGATTTATAAATGGCTTAATAATAATAATATTTTTAAAATACTTTATATATCAAGCTGAGATGTAAATCAGCTTAAATTCATTACTTTAACATTTTATTATGATTTAATTATAATTGGCTTATAAAAATAAATGATAAAAACAACAACAATAATTAATAAATAAACATTACTGTTGTTATTATTATTAACAACAACAATTATGACAAAAGTATTATTATTACTACAATGTATTATTATTATTGTTATTATCCTATATAATCTTTCAACAAACAATCTTTTCCTGCATGTACTGTATAAATAAAACATTTAAAATATAAATCAAACAAAATAATATTCATAATATTTTTTAAAATACTTTTATTTTAAATATGTAAATAGTAATATCATTATTATCAACAACAATTATTAAATAAACTGATAATAATAATAATAAACTATTATTACAATTATTATTAAAACAAAATTTTTAAAACAGTAATATTAATATTATCAACAACAATTATTAAATAAACTATTATTATTATTATTATTATTATTATTATTATTATTATGTTTTAATAAAAATATAAATAATTTGAACTTAATTTTAATAATTTTATCTTATTTTACCTTCTATTTTAAAAGAATGTGCGTGAGAAAAAATGGTCAGAATACATATTTTCGAATGGCTGGCAAAGGAGAAAGACGCTTTGTAGAGTCAGAAGGTGTAGTTGCAACATCTACCAGCAGCTTCAAAATTTGAACATACCAAATGGGTGCCGTAGTTTTGGAAACCTGTTCGGAAACAATCGTTCCATTTTTGTGCCACATCATCACTTAGTACATTCTCTGACTCTCCAACATCATATATGCTGATTCAAACATTATTCACATTGAAAGTGACGCCAATAAACAACCAAAAATAAGACATGACTGTGCCACTTGAACATGCCAGGTTTCCTAGCAACAGCAATTAAACTAGTTTCCATTATGTCCATGCCTAATTTGCTTTTAAAATCCATGCCAAGACTCCCACCGAAATATCAGCTTCGCCACCACTGATGGCGATATCACTCCTGAGGGAGAAAAGTGGCATTCAGAAGATGGTGGTCTTAAAAGCAATGCCCTGTTCATGTTGTTGTCATTCTTGGCTTTGCTCCTGTCATGGAAAGCTTAGCTGCTCAAACTAGAAAATCCCTTCTTTCTACGGTTACCAAGGAAACTAT
>NW_015653468.1:427173-433735 GCF_001515625.1 Sinocyclocheilus rhinocerous | reverse complement strand
ACGGTTACCAAGGAAACTATTTACTGAGACTCTTTCCCCCCACAGCATTCATCCTCGGTTGCCGAATCAAGAAAAGTACTTACGTTTCGACTTCCACTCTGTGCATAATAAGACTATTACAAGCACAATGTGTTATCTGCCTGAAATGCCAGAGGATCGCAGGCCTGAGAGGACTTACGAAAAAACGGACGTATTTTTATTGTATTCCCCTTCCAACGCTGAATTGATTGTAATTGCTGATGTCTCGGACGTGTATTAGCTTCTGAAGTCTGTCATGGTTTGAAAAGGTTTAAGGATTATTGTGGAAAAGGAGCATGAGCTCTAAAATGACTGCCTTTATTATTTCACCAACAATGAAGCCGTATAATAGTGCATCAACATTTATGAGTACGAGCGACTTGTGGATCTATCTGGGTCAGTGCTCAAATCGAAGAAAATGGGTCAAGAGACATCAGAGAGACAGACAGAGATCCTCTAGTCTAAGGTATATGTGTGGTTTCTTTATGCCATAGATATCACAAGCTTGATGAAAACAATCACATACAATGAAAATGGCGTTTAAAGATATGTACAGCTAGTAATTGAAGTCTACAGATACAAATAGAAAATGTGCAATAACCCCCCCCCCCCTTAAAAGTGTATTTTGCATGTCTTGTAGTATTTCCAGTAGTTATGGAAAGCCAAATAGCTCAAAATTTCACAAGTGACCAATGAAAAACAACAACAACAAAACAAAACAAAACAATGTTTTTGTCTGTAGTATCTTTCCTTAAAGTATAAAACTCTTTGAACTTAAGGTAACTTAAGGTAAATGTTTTTTTGTGTGTGTGTGTGTGATTTCAGTCCTCTTTGAATCAAACACACCTGTGTTTTTTGCTGTAAAAAATTAAATAAGGATTTTCTGGGAAATCTAATCCCATTTGAGTTGGGATGTCTGTATTTTCGTTTACAGTGTTTTCACAATGCATCTAATTTATTTTTGTTTAATACCATAACCAAAGCTTAAGTTCTGTTTGTGCTGCCTTCTTTAAGAATGTAAGAATGTAAGTCTTTAAGAAGTATGGATCTTTCTGGGTAAATTAGCAATTAGTGCTAAAATAAAAGTATTGCTGGCATTCATCTGACATAAAGAAACTGAAAACAGTAAAGGAGAGTGATCAGACAAACCGCTCAGAAAGCCATTGTAGCAAAAGTTTAGTGATGTATGATCTTCACCTTAATTTCTTAAAGGAATATAGCAATATTATTATGGACAGAGGGCTCGTATTTTAGCTGGAAGCAATGGTTTTAAGTTAAAAATGTCTTATACATTTGTTTGTTGAAAACACAGCTTTTTGCTTCACAAAATGTTAGAAGAGGGACTGGGGTGGTGTGGATTACTTGTGGATTATTGTGATGTTTTTATCTGCAGTTTGGACTCTCATTCTGATGGCACCCACTCACTGCAGAGGATCCATTGATGACCAAGTAATGTAATGCTAAATTTCTCCAAATCCCGTTCTGATGAAGCAACAAACTCATCTACATCTTGAATGGCCTAATGGTGAGTAAATTTTCAGCAAATTTTCATTTTTGGGTTAACTGTTCCTTATAGCTTAAAATGTCATTAATAGAGTTTTAACAGAAAAGCTTATATAATGTTTTACTTCAAAAATATATTAATGGTAAATATCTTATGATCAGGCATGAAGTGAGAGCTCTACACCAGGAGAATAATGTGTGCCCACATTTGTGTATTCGCTGCTTTGTTATGCATAAATAATGTTTTATATGTGTGCATTCACTCAAGCACCCGCTCGCCTGTGTGTATGTGTGCAATCTTGCATGAGCCAATATGGGCTGATGTGTATGTGTTTGTAAGCATGCATGTGCCCACTGCTCTGTGTGTGTGTTTTATAACGATATATGAGGTCAGTGTTAAGCACGGGAACTAGACAAGGACACAGGGATCCCATGATCCCCTGCAGGCCCCTTGAAACACTCGACATCTGCCTCTCTGGCTAATGCCTGCAATCGACTGAGCAACCTCCAAACAGCATCTAGCAACATCTGAACAATGTCCCAGCTGAACTCTCCTCAGGGGCTGAAGTCTGCGCTCACCTCTCCTGCCACTCAAATGGATTGTGCTCTGTTTCACTAACGTGATAAACACACCTCACACTACAGAACAGAACGAAAGGCAAAAAGAAAATGTTCAGCCTCAGAGAAACGAGGGGCACGATGAGACCAAAGCAAGAGGATGATGAACTTGAGATTAACTTTGGCCATGTACTCACATCAGCTAAATTTGGTTGTCAGTTCACATTAGTACTAAATCCTTTTCAGTACACACAGTTTAGTAATTTACAGGAGTGGTGACTGCAATGTACAACGAACTGACTGCTGAAAAATTCAGGTAGTGGCAACCGCATTTACAGAAATTCTACACAGTGTGTACTGAACCGAAGTGACAAACTAGTATAATGGTGTATTTAAACATGTATTAAAGTTGTCTCTCTCTTCTGTATGCATGGTGCAAGAAATCACTGGGAACAAGGTATGTCTTGACTCATTAGTGTTGCTAGATCTTGCTCTAAAAAATATAAAATAAGAACTAGCCCATGCTTAAATCCAAACGCTTTATTTTGAAAATAAGCCACATACCAAAAGATTGCAACATGAACCTGCCTACTATATTAACTCCATAATCTGAATTGATTTATAAGCCAAACCCAAACAACAAGGCCACAAACTTATAATAAGTGGACATGGCAACGTTTTAAGATTGTATTCTGCAAAGCAGCTCTCCAAACATAAAACAAGACGGTTTTGTCAGCGGTGGATTAGTTAAAATCGACTAGCAGAGGCTTTGGTTGTTGTAATATTACTTTGGTCAAAAATATATCTCACAGTTGAGACTTCATAGCTCACATTGTAACTGTTTCTTACTATTTCTGGCATCCACAAGTTATTTTTTGTTCTGAGATAGAAAAATGCTGAAGTAAAACTCTAAAACAAAACCAAAAATGTCCTCTTAAAGGTGTAAAGACAACATCCAAAACTAATAAAGCTAATAAAACACAAAAAACCCACAGACTATGTGGGAGATCATACTACAGGGAGGAAAAAGTAACAGGGAATATATTTAAGACAAAGAATGAGTCCAAGGACAGCCAGACACTTCTGTGTTTTGGTCTACTAATTCCGAGTTTACACTGCATGATTTTCAAAGTCATCAGATGACAATTGTTTTCACATTGCACAACTATCTGGTGTAGCATTCAATTGCTGCTGTGTTCACACTGCACGATGGATCGGTGACAGGGGGTCACACGCTGCATGACTTTACAATGGAAGAATCACCGACAACTCTGTCTGGTCCGCAAACTACGTTTCAGAACCAAACGTACGTGAGAAGTGATAAAGAAACAAGATCACATGTGAGATCAGAGTTCTCACGCGAGACTGAAAATGTTATTAAAATGGTGGGCCGCAAGAAGTTTGCGATACAAATGGTCCACTTAACCTTCGTACATTTCTTGGGTCCAAATTGAGTGAGAAGGAGCCTTTCTCGGAACCAAAGCCATGCTTGCTGATATTTTGGTCTATTCTGTAACTCCTCCCCGAACTTCCTGCTGCCCTGTATCTTGCTCTCTCATTGGCTGTAGGTCATCGCAGATGTATTTTTCAGTCAGAACATTCACACAGCAGGATTTTGAATCGCTGACAAGTCCAGATACAGTGGGTAAAATAAGTATTGAACACGTCACCATTTTTCCAAGAGCAAGTACCGAGACTGCGTGCAGCTAAAATCAACCACACACTCATCACAATGAAAACATCGACCTTAGAAATAACGAACGTGAACACTGGGATAATCGCCGATGTATATTGCGAACACCCATTGAAATGCATACACAAGAATGCTTATTTAATTTAACCTGTTTCATGTACATTACTATCGGCGTGCCCTCAGAGCGATTAAATTATTTACATTTACATTTAGTCATTTAGCAGACGCTTTTATCCAAAGCGACTTACAAATGAGGACAATGGAAGCAATCAAAATCAACAAAAGAGCAATGCTATGCAAGTGCTATAACAAGTCTCAGTACACGTAGTTTTTTAAAAAATTATATAATAAATAAAAAGAAAAACAGCTAGAATAAAAAAAGAATAGAGCAAACTAGTGTTAAAGGCCTTTTTTGCTTTTGATAATTGTATAATAAATAAAAAGAAAACAAACAGATAGAATACAAAAAGATTAGAAAAGCTAGTGTTCGTTTTTTGTTTTTTTTATTAAATATAAATAGAGTTAGAATAGAGAGCGCTAGAGTTAGAGGGTCAAAAAAAGATGGAAGAGATGTGTTTTTAGCAGATTCTTGAAGATGGCTAAGGACTCAGCTACTCGGATTGAGTAAAAGCGATTACATATGCTCTAAACTGCGTTTCGCTCCAGCTGTATAATCACAGATGCTAAATGCTGCTGCTAATATGCTTAATATTCGCTCCTGCATACAATGCAAACATGACACTTAGTTTAAACTTGATTATGGTTGCTCATTTTTGAATTCAATTAGGCAGACCACGCAATACACACATCGATATGGATTAGAAGAGCATTCACATATCTTAGATGTTGATTTCGCTGTTCTGAATCAAGCTGCAACAGCTACTGCAAGCACTAGTCATATATTTGAATGTTGAGCAGCGAGCTCATTGGCTACTGATACAGCAGAGAACCAATCAGCCGTGCCATGTGATAATGATGTCATTAGGTCAGATTGAGTTAGACCTATCGGACTGCACCATCTAGAGTTTCATGCCAGAACTCTGTATTTATGTGTAATAAAATGTAATGACACAGGGAAAAAGTACTGAACTACTGAAATGTATTAAATACTTTGTACAAAAGCCTCTGTTGGTAATGACAGCTTCAAGACACCTCCTGTATGGAGAAACTATTCACATGCATTGCTCAGGTGAGATTTTGGCCCATTCTTCTACAGTGTCTTCAAATCTTGAAGGTTCTGTGGGGCTCTTCTATGAACTCTGATCTTTAGTTCTTATTTTCTATTGGATTTAAGTCAGGTGATTGGCTGGGCCATTCTAGCAGCTTTATTTTCTTTTTCTGGAACCAATCAAGAGTTTCCTTGGCTGTGTTTGGGATCAGTGTCTTGCTGAAATATCCACCCTTGTTTTATCTTCATCATCCTGGTACTGTAGGTGTTGGGACTGAACCAGCTAATATTAATTTCCACTGACTAGGGGAAGGATTTAATTTATTTGTTTTGTTTTCTTTGTATATGTGGATTACTTGGGTTGTTACGACATCTGGTGAATATTTCAAGTCAACAGCACCTTTAGAAATATATTTACTGAGAAAAATGGTAACGTGTTCAATACTTATTTTCCCCGCTGTATTTAGCATGCCAAATATTTCATGGGCGTCTCAGATCGCGTCTTTGATAATTCACACTGCGTGATTGTCATTCGCATGAACGAGCACCAATTTGCCTCAGATTTCAGGCATTTGTCAGCGATTTCGCAAAACCTGTCGAAGAGTATATATCTGTCCAGTGTTGTCAATTTATCAACTTTTCAGACCACTTTAGTGTCATTAAAAAAAAATCGCATAGTGACACATTTAGCGACTTTAGGACAAACCTTATGTAGTTTCCAAGACTCGCCAATATACACCTTATTTTTAACGTAACCTTACTTTGTAACTTGTATGTGTGGGGCCTCCGGTGTCATTCGCTTCATTTAATTTAGCTGTACAAATCTGTTATATTGCTTATTACTGCAAATTGGTATTTGCTATCATATTTTTTAATATATTATCATAATCATAAACACACTGGATTGTAGGGCAAATAGTTTTACCATTTACTGCATTTTTTTATTCTCCTAGTTATTTACCTATAGCGGCTAACAAATCAGAGGTCTTGCATTCACTGAAAATAGCTACCATTTTTGTGTTGCAAAATAAGGTGGATATAATAAGATGAATCTAGCAACATTTAGCGAGCAGGCTTTAGCTGCTTTCCATTATCTCTCTATATATCTCTTTATCTATCTCAAATTAAGCAGCAAAACATGTTCAACATTTATAATAAGAAGAACCATAATTGAAATCAGCATATTAGAATGATTCTGAACGATCATGTGACACTGATGACTGGAGTAATGATGCTGAAAATTTCGTTTTTCATTACAGGAATAAAAAGCATTTTAACGTTATTTTCAATTGTAATATTTCACACAAAATTTTACTGCATTTTTAAAAACGTCTTTTTACACATTTTGCTTAAATTACACATTTAAAAATGGTAATTATTCCATGCTTTTGACTGTTTTGACTGTCAGCCGCACCACACGGATACGTTGTTTTCGTTCAAATCAAAGCACAAACAACGTAGAAAACGAATCCGTGTGGTGCGGCTGACACAGAACAGCATACGCTGTTTGCGTTCAGTGGATACTCTCCAAAATGGCGCTAGGATGACGTGGAGGAGACGAATTGTTAAATGAAGTCGTTATTTTTTTTCTTTTGCGCACAAAAAGTATTCTCGTAGCTTCG
>NW_015653468.1:389937-426064 GCF_001515625.1 Sinocyclocheilus rhinocerous | reverse complement strand
AGGTTCTGTGGGCCTCTTCTATGAACTCTGATCTTTAGTTCTTATTTTCTATTGGATTTAAGTCAGGTGATTGGCTGGGCCATTCTAGCAGCTTTATTTTCTTTTTCTGGAACCAATCAAGAGTTTCCTTGGCTGTGTTTGGGATCAGTGTCTTGCTGAAATATCCACCCTTGTTTTATCTTCATCATCCTGGTACTGTAGGTGTTGGGACTGAACCAGCTAATATTAATTTCCACTGACTAGGGGAAGGATTTAATTTATTTGTTTTGTTTTCTTTGTATATGTGGATTACTTGGGTTGTTACGACATCTGGTGAATATTTCAAGTCAACAGCACCTTTAGAAATATATTTACTGAGAAAAATGGTAACGTGTTCAATACTTATTTTCCCCGCTGTATTTAGCATGCCAAATATTTCATGGGCGTCTCAGATCGCGTCTTTGATAATTCACACTGCGTGATTGTCATTCGCATGAACGAGCACCAATTTGCCTCAGATTTCAGGCATTTGTCAGCGATTTCGCAAAACCTGTCGAAGAGTATATATCTGTCCAGTGTTGTCAATTTATCAACTTTTCAGACCACTTTAGTGTCATTAAAAAAAAATCGCATAGTGACACATTTAGCGACTTTAGGACAAACCTTATGTAGTTTCCAAGACTCGCCAATATACACCTTATTTTTAACGTAACCTTACTTTGTAACTTGTATGTGTGGGGCCTCCGGTGTCATTCGCTTCATTTAATTTAGCTGTACAAATCTGTTATATTGCTTATTACTGCAAATTGGTATTTGCTATCATATTTTTTAATATATTATCATAATCATAAACACACTGGATTGTAGGGCAAATAGTTTTACCATTTACTGCATTTTTTTATTCTCCTAGTTATTTACCTATAGCGGCTAACAAATCAGAGGTCTTGCATTCACTGAAAATAGCTACCATTTTTGTGTTGCAAAATAAGGTGGATATAATAAGATGAATCTAGCAACATTTAGCGAGCAGGCTTTAGCTGCTTTCCATTATCTCTCTATATATCTCTTTATCTATCTCAAATTAAGCAGCAAAACATGTTCAACATTTATAATAAGAAGAACCATAATTGAAATCAGCATATTAGAATGATTCTGAACGATCATGTGACACTGATGACTGGAGTAATGATGCTGAAAATTTCGTTTTTCATTACAGGAATAAAAAGCATTTTAACGTTATTTTCAATTGTAATATTTCACACAAAATTTTACTGCATTTTTAAAAACGTCTTTTTACACATTTTGCTTAAATTACACTGGTAATTATGGTAATTATTCCATGCTTTTGACTGTTTTGACTGTCAGCCGCACCACACGGATACGTTGTAATCAAAGCAATCAAAGCACAAACAACGTAGAAAACGAATCCGTGTGGTGCGGCTGACACAGAACAGCATACGCTGTTTGCGTTCAGTGGATACTCTCCAAAATGGCGCTAGGATGACGTGGAGGAGACGAATTGTTAAATGAAGTCGTTATTTTTTTTCTTTTGCGCACAAAAAGTATTCTCGTAGCTTCGTAATATTACGGTTGAACCCCTGATGTCACATGCACTCCTCTCTGATGAAACCTGTTATGATGTCCAGAGAGATTACAGCTCTGCACCTTTCACATAAACTCCAGTCAATAAATGAATCCCTGCTGCTTATAATTTGATGTGATGATTCATTATTTTTCCCTAAGCTCATCTGAAATAGATGCACCTTCAGCTATCAGTTCTAATGATACCGAGAACAGCCTTTCTTGCTGTTATTATGGATCACTCATAAATGCAACCGCAAGCAAATAAACCAGATGTGGTAAACGTCCTTGTCAATAGTGTGATGGCAATAACACAGAAGATTGCTGCAAAGAATTGTTTTCTTGATGGGCGAATATTTGCGCATTACTGCACAGATAAACAGACATTTTCTGGGTCATTTGAGAGTTTTTGTATTTCACCACAAATAACAGTGTTTCTTTAAATATGCTCAGAAAATAGAGAATCATATAGTTCACATATAGAGCGGGTAAAATAAGTATTGAACACGTCACCATTTTTCTCAGTAAATATATTTCTAAAGGTGCTGTTGACTTGAAATTTTCACCAGATGTCGGTAACAACCAAAGTAATCCATATATACAAGAAGAAGAAGAAAACAAAACATAAAAAGTTATGTGCAATAAAATGGAATGACACATGGAAAAAGTATTCTTGATTATATGTAACTCAGCGATTTCCTCACAATTCTGAGTCATGAGACTTTTCAGAATTGTCACAATTCTGAGTTTATCTCACAATTCTAACTTTTTTTTTTTTTGAATTTTGAGTCTCAGAATTACATTTTTTTTCTCACTATTCAGTTTTTTCCTGCCACTAAATAAATAAATGTAATGTAATGTAATTGTGACCTTTTATCTCACAATTCAGACTTTTGTGAGATAGTTATTAATGTTTCCTTTTTAAAATTTTATTTCATATTTTGCTTTCATAAGAAACAGACCTGTTGGCCTTATTAACATTTTCTTTTGATAATTCTTAATTAGCTTTACACAGAGGCGGACAGTAACTAAGTAGCAGTATCTGTACTTTCACTCAAGTAATGGAGTTGAGTACTTTGTCCGCCTCTGGCTTTACATACCTCATTATTTTATATGAATACAACTTTGCTTGGTCATTCATGTGCAAAATACTTCCAACACCACTTGAAAACCTCAATAAACTGAAGACCTTCAGTATGTAGGCTACTCACCTTCCTGTTTTAATAGAAAATACTTCAACACAAGAAAAATTCTCGCATAAAAGTAATAACATTGCAGGATTGCCAGCAATAAACCTTTAAAGTTTCAAATCACATTAGGTGTCTTTCCGCTAAAAGCACATTCAAAATCATAGACTGAGACGTACAGTACATGAACCACAAGAAAAGAGTGTGTGTGAATGTAAATGAGGAGATGTAATGTTAGTCATGGTAAAGAACTTCCTTTGTTTCCCATTAGCAGTCTCCATAAAGTTTCCAGTCTCTACTGCATCATCTGTTTATAAAGTTCACCGCAGCTCTTCAGGGAATCAGACAACTTTAAATCAAACGACTCCTCTAAAGTCAGTTGGAATCGGAGGAGTTCGATGATGGTAGTTGTACAACCTACAATGACTAACGACTTAAATCGCTCAATAAATCTACCTGTGACGTTAATGTCTTCTCTCCTCATGACTTCTCACAGAAGGTACTTCATCATTGCACCGTAACAGTCTCCCATATGCACTCTGAGCCGTTATAATTGTGAAATTAGCTTTGTGATTATGCCGTAGGTGCACCTGAGGCGTGTTGTGGAACCGCAGAGCTGAGGGTTCTGTCAGGAATATATTACTCCCACAGTGCTCTCAGCTATGGAAGTTTGAAGGTGGAAATTTTATTTCAGATTGCATTGTAATGACAAGCAGAGATGTCTTTGGTGATGGGAAGTTTAGAAGAACTTTAAAAAAATAAAATTAAATTGATGAACTGAAAATTGACTTTGCAGGAATTCGTTTAGTATTAAAAATCAATGGCTTAGCTTTACGGCCCAGATTTTACATTGAACAACAAGCAGTGACCAATCACAGTATAGCAATATTGTGAAATAATACAAAAATGTATAATAACTGTTTTCTATTTTAATATAGTTTAAAATGTAATTCATTCCTGTGATGCAAAGCAGAATTTTCAGCATCATTACTCCAGTCTACAGTGTCACATGATCCTTCAGAAATCATTCTAATATGCTGATTTGCTGCTTAATAAACATTTCTTCTTATTATTAATGTTGAAAACAGTTGTACTACTTAATGATAATAATTATACACTAGTCAACATTTGAAGTGGATCAAAACTTTTTTATCAAAGTTGTCCTAAAACCTAAAGCCAAAATGTGTTGTTTTCTTATGACAACTTTGATTAACTTTTTTGATCCACTTCAAATGTTGACTACTATATATATATAATTTGTATCTAATCTTTTGTAACATAGAGAGTAATAGGTCTCGTGACTTTCGTCAAATCAAATTGTGCATAGAACACTTTAACCACCAACTGTTTATCATGGCTGCTGGAAGTGCATTCTTATTTAACTGTAAATTTAAGTTAAAACCGTAAAACCTAAAATGTTGCTACCGTATTTTTTTACGGTAAAATTCCGGCAACCACAGCTGCCGTTTTTTTACCGTAAATTTTACAGAATTTTTTTTACAGTGTACAAATATACCCCAGTGACTTAAGACCGGTTTTGTGGTCCAGGGTCACATATTATATTATATTATATTATTGTTTGCAAAGGAACAAATGTAATGTTTTAGGACAGTGGTTATGGCTAAAATCTAATTATTTCCAGGTCCATCATAACCATATTTCTTGTCCTCTTTTGCTGAACAGATATCTGAAGCTTCTCCAACGTAGTTTCATAAAGTCAGAAAAGGAAGAAAAAGACAAAGTGCTCAGATTTCTGTCAGGGATGGAGGTGTGCAGAGCAACTGATCTTTGCCGTCAACGAAAATTACAGACACACTGTTTTCTCATAACAGTCAGACCACGGCTCCAGGAGAAAAGTTCTCATAAGTGTATCTGGTGTGACATCAAGACATTATTTTAGGGCTTGAAGTATGCCACAAGTTGCAGTATGACTGAGAAGCCGGCGGGGGTTTGCAGTAAAAATATCAGTAGTGAATATTTATGACAGTACTATTGAGACAAGTGCAGCACCTACACACACAAACGCATGACACACACCATCATATACACAAGAGACCGTAGTACGATCGAGCAGAACACGACACACCGCAGAATTATGTCACATCCGTGCAGTGGATGAGATGGATTGAATCATTTATCTGCCAAATGAGAAAAGGGAGACTGGGAGGAGAGAGGGGCCAGAGAGAAGATAGATGTCAGATGTGTGTGTGTAAAGAGAAAAGAAAATATAGAGTGGAGCAGCGGTTCGGTGACACTGAGGTATATTTCTGTCAGTGATGGAGGGAAAGGAGTTGTGGAGGATGTCAGGTCTGGTACCTTGTCTTCGCATAACGTGTTTGGAGTCCATCAGATCAGATCTGAGCACTGACAGACTCTCAGCGGGTGAACACTGACTACACAAACTTTATAAAGTATATTATATACAGTATATATATATATATATATATATATATATAGGATACTGACTATAGTCACATTATCTGCTAGATGCTAGATTTATGGCAAGAAACCCCTGGCAAAAACGCTGTTTTTCATGCACTGGTCAATTTTGAGATTTTGGGTGATTTTGTTTACATAACATGTCTTATTTTCAGACTAGTGGAAAGAAAATATCCAAAATACACATTTAAGTTTTTATTTTATAACACCTTATCAATTTGATAGATTTATTGGATGTATTTGATAGATAGTGTCTGTAGATTTCAATTATGACACATATCTTTAAAGGCTGTTTTCTCAAAATGAGTTTTATTACTAAAAACATGTGAAAAGGTAATTTTTCCAGCTGTTGGCAGTATTTTCTGATGTATGGAGTGATGAAATGAGATATCCAAAATGTAAAAACACCAAACTCTAAAATGTCATCAAAATGAAACTAGAATTTTGAAGCTGGCTTTATCCAGTGTTCAGATTTCTGTCCTGGAAATGTATGCAAATGTGTGCATTTATGTTAGATAATGCATCATTTGCATATGTAAACATAACATTTCACTTGTAATACAAAAATTAACATCTTAATGTACTGCATTTAAATAACTGGGGAAGTATGGTGATATGTAGGCTAATAGTTAAAATGTCACTTTATTCACCTGTGGTGTCTTGCCTTAACACTGTTTAGAATGCAATGCAAAATAATTTTTAAAATAAAACTTTATTTTTATCAGTAGTAATTTACTTATTTCATTTGTCATGTTTTACAATATAAGTGTAAGTTAAATACAGTAAATATGTAATTATTTAAATAGAATTAAAACTCAGTTTTGTTTAAATAAAGCTATTATTGAAATTAAAAAATTATGCTATCACAGCCTGTAATTTTTTTTTTACCTAGTTGTGACATCCTGTCATCATATTTAAGGAAAATACATCATAGACTTTTTTTTGACCACATAATTCACTGTTATAAGGATAATTATTATACTGATTTTATTATTCAAAGTTTTTACAGAAAATAAAACTTTTCAGATATTCATATGAAAGTGTTAAAGTATTATTACATTACCAATACCATACTAATCAATGCTTGCAGAAAATATGAATTTTCTGTTATGAATATGAAAGTGGGAAAATTTTATATTATTATACTAATGTTTTTACAGAAAATATAAATTTTCTTTTATGAACATCAAAGTAGGAATATATTACTATATTATCATACTGATAAATGTTTTTACAGAAAACATGAATTTTATTTTATGAATATCAAAGTGGGAAAATATTAATAAATTATCTGCAGTAACTTTAAATGTTTTTTTTAAGGTTTAACAAAAATGGCACTATTTCCTGATAATGACCCACTTACACTTTACCCAAAATGTGGCCCAAGTGTTTCTAACGGACAAGTGCAGTGATTTATGTTGCACAATTGTTTTTTTTGTTTTTTCCCCCTATAATATCTCCATTACCAAACCGCATTAGAAACCACACACGCATTGTTCTGGGCTTGCTGTAGGATTAGTTTCCTCTCCAAGCGCTGATTGATTTGTCGGAGCACAAACAAAACTCTTTTTCTGCTATTACGGTAACAGAAACAATTTAACAAGCCAACAATCTTAGAAGCAATTCCAGCATCAATCAGTTGTGGCGCGTTTTTTAAGAGCGGGTTTCAATCATAGCAAAGTACACAATTTAGTTTTCTCTACGGTATTGCCTTGTTCGTGTTTTATATTCCTTGCAAATTAACCTTTTGCTGCACCGGCCAAATGGTGGGCAACCCTGTGTTATTTACTTACCAAAGCCAGTTTTCCTCACATTTTTCTCTGTGGAGTGAAAGGTGAGCGACATGCGAAGGGTGTCCCTGTCTGGCGTAGCTTTCTGGACAGAGCAGACCAGAATGATATTGATTTAAGTTTGGCAACACATTCAGATCCATCAGCCCCTGACAAGTTAAATCCAATTTTCATCCTCTCCATGTCTGCCACTATTGCGTTCCGTTAAGTTAGACATATAAACATTGACAGGTTGTCTACTCACTGGAAAGGTTGTAGTTTCAGCAATAGGCTAAAATAATCACAGCACAGAAGTGTCTATACATCTAGAAAAGACCTAAAGATAAATTTACGTTTGATTGATCATAAAAACCATTATAAATGGCTTAAACGTGTCGTTTTATTTCCAGAGTTGAGTTTTTATTTTAGAACAAGAAGTTAATATCTAAGGATTGGAATACATTACATGACTTTTGCCCAGATTTTTGCCCCAAATTACAGTCTGGACCCTAGTTGCTGAAAGTCAGAGCCAGTCTACAAGGGTTGAGTTCACAGATTTCATCGAAAATCGGGAGTGTATGATGGCCACAGAATCCAAATTTTTAGCTTCAGACTTAAATCCTTCCAGTCGGAGAATATCAAACATTTTTGATATCTTGAGCTGATTTGACCTGTTTAAAGCTGAGCTGATTTTAAAAGTTGTATAGTTTATTCTAGCCTTTAACCCACAAAGATCACCCCTGGCTCATGTTCTTTACCGTCACACTCTTATTTGATCTTGACAAACTGTGAATCATTAGAAAGATTTAAGTCTCCAGTTTCAATATTTGATCAAATGTTTTTGTGACAGTAATTTTTTTAATAAAACGTCTCACGATTAAAAGCGCCACTTTCAAAGAGAATTCACAAATTACACAGATACACGTCATAAAATACATATTAACAAAGTTTTAACAATATACAGTGATAAAGTTACAAAAGAGAGCAAATAGGACATATATATATGAGAGAGCGAAAGATACCCGTTCTTAGTAATTTAATAATGTAATAAATTTCATAATTTAAAAGTTTAGTGCAGAAGTATCGACGATACTGCCTTCAAAAATATCGGTATCATATCGAAAACAAAATTAGGGGTATCGCCCATCCCTTCCCGTCTGCATTCACAGTGAGACTGAGCGCGAATGCTTAAAGGAGAAGCGATACCTCTTCCTAAGGTGCGCCACTAATTTTAAGACCCCACCTACAACAATTGGTAGGAACTCCCAACTGGAACCATTGAACCTAAACATGAATAGCAATTATCAAAAGTAAACATTAAATACAAGTTTTGACGAAGTTAACACTTTCAAAAAAAATATTCCTTTCAACACAAACAATATAAAATAAAATACTATAAAGTAAATGATATAAAATAAAATATAAAAGTCACAATCAGTTGGCTACATCTGCATGTTAATGTTACATTTTACTTCCAACATGTATTTGTTTATTCATCCAGCCTATTCAAGGAACAATAACTGGCTGTCACATTATACCATTTTGTGCTAACGTTTTGAGAATATTAGAACAGAGAACTTTGAACTAACATTCTATTACTGTTCATTTGAGAGAATCTTGCCAGAACGTTCAGAGAATGTTCCTGTTATCATTGTGTAGCCTATTCCATCAGATAGATCTGCACCTGTTTCCAAATCAGAAATATCCAGAGCAAAAATATCACATTATAACTCAATATTCAGCATCTATGAAAAGCAAAGTTTAACATAACAACACTGGAGCTGCATCCGTCTCCAACAATACAGATAAAACCGTAAAGCATGACTCAGGCTTTCAAGCGGCTGTTGGCTTGAAAGGAGATACGCAAACACACACTGTGAAGACGCGACCGTGGAGTGTGTGCGTTCTCGCTTCACAGATGCTGTTCTGTTCTCCTTCACTCTTAATGGCTGAGCAAACAATTAACGAGAAACAGGATGAGTTTTGCTTTTCGTGACTCGCACAAACACATTCAACTCATCCCCTCTTAACACGACCTAGATTTGAAGAGCTCATCTGGACAATTTGCATGCAAATGATGCGCCATTTTTCTTCTGATATTTATTACTTATCTCCGCATTTGCAAGTCTGTATTAAAAATCTCAGTGTGGAGCAAAAAATTATGTGAGCTGAAGCAAGAATGGTTATTCTGAGAGGCTGTGAAACTTCTGTGTAACTTGACTTTGTTATTATTATTATGTAGACTTTTTCTCGTTAGTTATTGATGAGGTTTTGCATAATTCCTAATTAGATGAGTTTAGGGGCGCAGCTAAGGGGGGGAAAGTTAGGACGATTCTAAGGGCCCACGCACTTTTGGGGCCCCCAGAGATCTGTTTTATTAGTAGTAACAGTAGTAGTAATAAATGTAACAGAGATTATAAATGTATCTACCAAAGAGTTACAAATAAAACAAAATTACGGCCTATTTCTGCATTTCCAGCAAAATTATCCCCCCCCCCATTCACTGCATGGTTTCGTCCTATCATACATAGCCTAGAGTCACTGAGTGAGATCAGATGTTGCCACACTAAACTTAGCAATAAACACGTTGAAAATAATACACAATAAACATGTCTGTCAAAACGATCTCAAAGGAGGCTTTTATTAAGTGAATTACTCATCCACTGTTTAAAAAAAATTATATATTTTAGCTGGGTTTCCACAGGCAGGGTCAATTATCTACAGTGTATGAAGCTAAAGGTTTTTGGGTTAAGGTTCATAATGTAGAACATTTTTAACATGAGCCGTTTTAGGTAGGTGTGGCTGACTCTTAACTTTTATAAAGAATATCTCTTTGGATTTGAGACTTTAGTCTTTGCAACTTTACAGATCTTCTTTATGCACCAAGAGCTTGTAACACTCCAAAGAGAAAGGAAAAATTGAAATCGCATCATATGACCCCTTTAAGCTAATAGTCACATTTAGATGAGTAAGATCATGATTGAGAAATGTTGGATAGGCCTACTGCTAGAAATGCTGCTATGGGGTGTCCTATTTATTATTTTAGGATTTTTTTGTTTGCCCCAGTGAAGCATTTTTATTAATATAACTGATTAAGTAAGTTAGTCAAACTCATTCCATATTAGCAGAATAATGTGGAAAGTATATGTCCATAAAACAGGTTCTTCCAAAACTGTGGCATCAAAGATGGAAACATAATTCATGTATTTTTAAAATTGTATTTCCATCTTTGTTGCCACAGTTTTGGAAGTGTCTAAAATGATTGCACGCATATGTACAAGTCATTGGTGTTTGGCGATGAGTTTTTTTGAGTTTTATTGAGTTGTCCCAATACTTTGGGCAATATAGTGTATGTTTGGTGCGGTAGGGAGCCCAACCTCATATTCTTTCATAGGGCCCAAAATTGCTAGCGGCGCCCCTGGATGAGTTAGGAAGCTAGGATGCTGGATGACTTTGTAACTTCGTTATAGACTTTAGTCAGGGTAGTGCCATATTTAATTTTTGACAGGAATGAAAACAAGGCTGTGACGGACTGATACAGTGCGGTCAGTGGATTGTTCTGTTGTTTAACAGTCGATTGTTTTACTGATGAAACATCGTCTCGACTTTAAATAGACAATAACACCATAAAGTTTTGAAATTTGTGAGTTGTGATTATTACATGATCTACAACCTACAGTGCGAACTGCGAACCATTGTAAACACTGTAAGTCGATCCCTCACTTTTATCCACGTTAAATACAATATGGCATCTTACCTGACTACCATTTTTTAAAAACCACAACCACCTCACACTGTTAAATCCTTATTTAATAGCAATGGTAATTTTGCCTTGTTAGCAGACAGTGCATTAATCCTAATTTCTCTGTGGCCTTAAAACTTAACTAGATACAACAGCACTTAGCACTGACCTTTACATCTCAAAACCTTGTTAAAGATGTTGCTTTTATTTGAATCTTTAATCAGATCTCCCAGGTGCTAAAAATAGACCAGCATTCGCCTTGGCAATTAAACCGCTACTTGAGCTAATCAGCCAAGCCGAAGCAACTGGAAAAGCCCAATTAATTGAGCTTGTGAAATTCTAATCATAGTTTCATTCTAGTGGCGTTAAAGCCAAGTAAACTGCCACACATTCATTTGGCTTTATTTTCATTAGCTTGCTTGATAGAGCAGCGACTAGCAGCGGAAACAGTAGCCTTTCCATTTCACTTAGCTTTCCATTAAATCAACAAATTAAAATGGCAGGGTGCTGATCAGTCAAGCCGTTGGTTTAGCTACAAAACTGGTTAAATGGAACTTTAATGTGGTCTTTTAAACAAGCAGTAGCAAAACCATTGCAGCACTAATTTGCTCGCAGCTAATGGGCAAAAAGCATTCTGTTGATCGGTCATGGAGATCCATCTCGCAGTCGCTCAATCCCCAAAAGCATTCGATAACAAATCTATCCAAGCCGAAAGAAAAAAGACACAAGGAAGGCAATCATTTATTTGAAGCACAGTGCATTCGGCAGAAAGGCCACAGATAGCGGCGACAGCTACACAAAAACATTTGAGCGCCTTTTAAAGGCAAACGGGTGGATCTGTTATGCTGCTGACATCTTAACCGTCAGGCATCTATCACATCCGTGGAAATGACTCTCCTATTTGCGAGCACCAGCTGACGCACAAAGACAACAATCTGTTTAGCGTGGCACTTGCTGGGTGTACGGCGGGCCGCCGCTGTGCTCGTTCGGTGGAGTAATGAGGAAGAGTTTGTGGTTATTTGTGAGTGACGGTTCTCACTTTGTCATAGTGCTGAATGAAAGAGCTGGAAAATAGTCTACACGGAAAAACCGGGAGAGAAAATCTGTAGAGAAATTACTTGACAAATCAAACTGTCACTTTGTTCAATCAATAGTTCAATACATGTGATCATGTGACTAGATGGGGAAATCAGGCTCTTAAAATCATTTGTGCTTTATGCTTTAAGTCTAAGACTGATGCAAAATTTTTGTGCCAGAACCATTATTATAAAAAAAAATCTTTATATTATTTATATTATTTTTATATAATTATATAATATCTTTTATATATAATATTTTATACAAATATATCATAATATTGTATTAAGTCCAAGTCTTGGTCATATACTTGGAGTTATGGACTTATACGTCTTGGACATATACTTCCAAGTCTTTGATTGACACAAATTTTGTGCTGGAGCCATTATTTGGGAATGACTGACTGAATGAATTTAACACAGATGCATTAAATTGATAAAAAGTGACGTTAAATTGATAAAAAGTGACAGTAAAGACATGAACCAGCACAACTGTTTTTGACATTAATAATAATGAAAATATCATTTAAAAATATATTTCAATAGAAAACAGTTGTGCTGTATAAATGGCAATAATATTTCACAATGACTGTTTTACTGTGTTTTTGATTAAATAAATCTTATGGCTGAAAAATGACAAAGCGCTTGACTTGACAAATGATTATTTATGAGCTTTAAGTTGTTAAATTTGGATTTGTGGCTTGGCTTATTCAGAGTCTGAAATCTAATCTTTAACTCCCTCCTCATGGTGACATTTTCAAAAATGTCGCAAGTGAGAATCATATGAAGTCTCTAGTGTGAGCAAACCAAAGCTACACTGCAATAACAGTGGCAGTTTCTGTTCCTTCTCAAGGATGAAGAAAATCTCCACAAGCACAGTTACATAATTGCTTTTTTTGACCTATACGACCTTGTGAAATACATGACAATCACACGTTCCTCTAAAGAAGCACAGAAGATCTTGAAATCCTTAATGCCAGCAGCACATTTCCTAGTAAGATTTGATTCTTATAATGTAAGGCTTCTAATAGAGTCTCAGTCAACAAGTTCAAACACTAGTTTAGCATTAGCGGAGCAAAAAAAAAACAACAACAACAAAAAACGGGATATTACAATTCTGTTTTTGGAATTTTTGTAGATGTGGAGTCATATTAACACCCTGCAGTTTTAAACAGCCATTGACAGATTTAGCAGCAGTGTGCATTTGGCCTTTGACATTCACATTTACAATGTAGGCGTACTGATGAACTTCATGCTGGAAATTATTTTGTTTAGGCTTAAATAACCTGTAAAGTGCAGCTTGACAAAGTCAATACATAAATTCTCTCTATAGCTTAAATCAGGGGTGCCCAAACTCGGTCCTGGAGGGCCGGTGTCCTGCAGAGGTTAGCTCCAACTTGCCTCAACACACCTGCCTGCAAGTTTCTAGTATGCCTAGTAAAAGTTTGATTAGCTGGTTCAGGTATGTCTAATCGAGGTTGGAGCTAAACTCTGCAGGACGCCGGCCCTCCAGGACAGAGTTTGGGCACCCCTGGCCTAAATGAAGTGCCATAATCCTTGGTGTTGTTAGACAGGAGCCGCCATTCACTGTCATCGGGCCCTTCCTCTGCCGACTGATGAAGGATAACGACCTCTTCCTCTTCCTCCTCGCCCATTTTTAGAACTCCATTTAAGGGTTATTCTTTAATCAGTCAGAATGAACCGTCTGGTGCTGCTCAGGAAAACAGTGGCCTGTCAGAACCGAGACCTCATCTGGATTCCCCTGCCCTCAATTTCATGTGTGATGTCGGGTCATGTATGAAAAACCCAGGATGCCTTGTTCTGCAATCTGGTTTGACAACCAATTCAACAGGTTGGGCTTTGAAAATACTAGTTTTAAAATCCCATAAAAGGGGTGAACAAAAGGTGAATCTGACAAAACGAAACAAATGTCTCTGTCATATTTCACTCCAAATCAAAAGGAAAAAATGAATTACATGAAGAAAATCCTATTTTAAGATCACTAAAATAATTTGCATTAACATTTCCATGATAATTAAGCATATTTCATATTCTCAGTTGCATTATAGTAAAAATAACGAATACATTTTTTTTTATTAAAGACAATGCAGCTAACAGGAAAGTGCACTTAAAAATTATTTAAATTATTTGAAATTCATATAAATTCTGATAAATAATTTCCATTTGAATTACAGTTTTAACATAAACTAATAAACTTAATGTGATGCACATTTGTCAGTGATACGTAAAAGAAACATTTAAGAAACAGGTACGATTTCTGTAATAGTATAATAAACTGACTGTGTCTTAAACACACACACACACACACACACACACACACAAATCCTATTATATTATATTTTATATTATACTGATTCTAAGCAATTTGAATAAATGCATTTTGAAAATATAATTAAATATGTGTGCAAACTGTCTAAATGGACAGAAATTTTGTATGTAATTCAAACATAAATCTTAAAATCTTAAAGTGAAATAACTGAACAAACATAGGAGTCGAAAAAAGAATCATTTTTGAAGAAAATTTCAAACGGCACTTAGAGGCTTTTGCATCTGAACTCTTCACATATATCTTCACTAATTGTCACAAATAATAAAAAAAATTGCAAAAAAAAAATCTAATCATATTGGTCCCGAACATGGGCTATGTTATGTGTTAAAGCAAAATGTAAATCATTACTTCGTTATTTTAATATGACCCGGACAACACTCTTGACAGATTTCATATTTTGTATGCTGTGCTCTGGACAGAGACTGTGCACTTTATTAACTGAGGTCAAGGCAAACGTATTAAATAAATAAATAAACTCAGACTCAAACCCTTCCTGACCTAATTGAGGCACTAGAAATCGTTGGTCATGAACTTCCTGCCCTCAGTGTCTTGCTAATGAAATTGTCTCATGGATTTGACAGTGGACCTCAGATCCTCGGAGTAGATGAGAGTTAAGCTGCAGTGCAGAGAGAAGCCTCCTCCAAAAAATCAATCTGAATGGGGAGTTAGCTGAAGTATTGTGTCACGCTCATAGTATTTTGTTTCCTTGACCCAGCTGAAAAGGCATTGAGGGAAACAGGGCCGTTTCTAGCCATTTGGATGCCCGAAATCCCTATTAGCAGCCCCCCCCCATCCAACTTCCACTCCCACTCCCAAACAAGAAAATATAAGATTACATACAAAACAACGTAAAACTGATTATGTAAACACTCAAATCTTAAATAACAACCTTGACACATTTCCAAATTATATTTGCATATAGGTTATTATAATTTCTTTTCAGACATCAGTTTCTTGTCACATTTAAATTGTTTGTCATAGTAACGAGAAATTGTCATCACACATAAATTTATTTTATTCCATTTGGATTTAGATACATGTTTAGATATTATCAGTGGCTACTTTTTGTCTTTATCTGTTTTTTGTTCAGTTGATTTGTCAGTTATTGCATTATTTCAGTCAAATATAAAACCCTTTGTTACCTCAAACTACATACAAAAGCCTGATCAGTGGCATAAAAGTAAACAGAATGCAGCTACTTGTTCCTTTGTTACTCATTGATGCGTGAACTTCCCCTTTAAATAACGAGACACTGCCCTCTATGTGTATGACACTGCTCCTCTCCAAGTAGATATAACTACAGACCGGAGATCTCCAAAATGGGGCGTGAACTCCAAAAGTGGGCAGAACCTCCAAAATGGGGCGGGGTCTCCTCGCGCAAAGACTTTCACCATTGGCTCTGGCTCCAGCCAATTGTTATTGACTTACATTTCAAAATAAAACTTTATAAATGTAACATTGTTTCTACCTTTTGGACAAATTTCGCAACATGATTTATCGACTGCCACAAATACTGCCTAAACAAAATACTGATTTTGTGCACTTTTTATTGTACCAATATTTTAAATTGGCCTTTGAACTTGGCTTTATTGCAAGGCAAAAAAAAAAGCCTTACCTTGACAAAGCACTGACAGAACCCATTGATCTAATGATGTTGTTGAGCGCTCCAAATGCAAACTTTGCATGCAACAATTGACAGCGCTCTGATCCAATGGCATACAGGCATCGTCAAATTGACAGTACTCTAGCCCAGTGATGTTGGGGGATCCAGTGGGGGCGGCAATCATATTTCAGGGGGGCCGTGCCACTCATCACAACCCTGCTAAAATGTAGCACCAGTACATGCGCTCATTGGCGCCCCCTCCTGCTGGTGGCGCCCTAGGCGACCGCCTAACTTGCCTATGCCTAGAAACGGTACTGGAGGGAAATCCCTGTATCTGATTATGGAGTTCCATGAGCCCATGTCCTGATCTTTTCTTGCACCCAAAAATAAAAATTTGCTGAAAATGTACTCCCCTTCAGGCCATCCAAGATATACAGATGAGTAGATGAGTTTGTTTCTTCATCAGAACAGATTTTATCATGGATTATCACCTAGAATTTTGGCCAGAAGTGACAAATGCATGAATATGCATTAATAATAGATTTGTTTCTTAGAAACATGCAGCTTTTCAGTTCACAAAACATTAATTAATGGACTGGAGACGTGTAGATTACTTGTGGATTATTATGATGTTTTCGTTCGCTTTTTGGTCTCTCATTCTGACGGCACCCATTCACTGCAGATGATCCATTGCTGAGCAAGTTATGTAATGCTACAATTCTCCAAATCTGTTTTGATAAAGTAATAAACTCATCTACATGTTGAATGGCCTGAGCTTGAGTACATTTTCAGCAGATTTAAATTTTTGGGTGAACTATTCCTTTAATTTTCCTAAGTTGCTTGGATAAAAGGATAGCAATACTTTCAATAATCAGTTTTTAAACAGAAGGAGAAAATACTACTTAACCTATTTCGCAATTGACATATTTTGCCTTTTCCCAAGATCTTAGTCATCATGCAGCCTGGCACAAAACAATGGCAAATAACAGCAAAAGAATGTATATCAGCATGTATTTTAACCATCCTGAATACTGGAAAATGCCCTGAAAGAGACATAAATAAAAGAATCCGACATGAATATATTTGTTTTAGTTTTTTTTTTTAGCAAGAAGCTGTTGAAAGAGTAAGTAGAATTATGTTTGAAAGAGAAAGTACCAATATTTGGAAACTGAGTCCCAGCAGTTGTTGGTCGTGTGCCTAAATTCACATTTACATTATAGGAAACAACATATTCATTATATAGAATAGTAACAGACATAAGTGAGAACTGGTCTTGGTGATTCATTTAAAAAAGTATACAACTTATTGATTTCCCCCCACATTTTCAATTAAAGGAATAGTTCACACAGAGTGAAAATGCAGTCATTTACTCATCCTCATGTTGTTCCAAACCCATATGCTGGTATTTTTTTAATGAAGTGCGCGCAAAAGAAGAATTTCTGAAAGATCCTCATGCAGCTTCATAGTGATCATGTATGTATACCTTCCAAAAGTACACAAAAATACCATAAAAATAACAGCATACGCATTTAGAGCACCATGTAAGTGAGATAAATTAGATCAAATTTTATTTTTGGATGCAATGTTCCTTTAAATAATAATGCTGTCATTAATGTGTTTCGTTAATAATGAATGTTTCATTCAATATGTATTTGCATCGTCTTTTAGCAGGGCAATGACAGAGATCTATACATTCTGTGAAAAACTCTTTTCCATGCCAGGAAGTTTACATGTCACCTCTTCTTTTTTTATTGCTCAAACAGTTTCTGCATAACAAAGATGCAACCATCATTTAATACAATCAAAGCAATGTGAAAATTAAAGCAGAGCTTCAAACTATATGATATTCACACAGAAAAGAGATTTAATATGATAGCATGTCAAATAATACTGAGAAATAAAGAGAATAAATTAATACGTATTCAATAAATATATTAAATAAATTTTAGCTAAACATATTGAAAAACATATTGACACTTTGATATGAACTCCTAAACATTAGAAAATATTTTTTTTATAATGAACAAATGAACAATAATAAATAGTAATAAATAATTGTAACAACAATGTATACCATTCAGAAAAACTTTGATCATTTTCTATAGAGCCTAAAAGGCTGCAGCATGCTTAAATGAACATCATACATCTTTCCCTTAAAACGAATAACTTAAAGGCTTGCCTGGAATCTCTGCAATGCGTATTTTTTTCTGTGTAAAAAACTGTACAAACAGACAACATAAAACAGGCTCATGGTAAATCACACACAAATGTATAACAACACCTACATGAACAAATATTCCTTACATATATACAAAAAAATGTTGTCTTCTCTGTGACAAGCAATTGAAATTTGCAGAATTCAGAGTCAGTGACATTTATATGATGTTACTGCATCATATTTTGTAACACACTGAATTTTAAGAATATTTAGCTTCATTTTAGAGGGTAAACAATTGCAGTAAACATGCAGTAGCTGAAGCACTTCGGTCTTTTGGTCCAAAAAAATCATTGTCTGCAAGAATTCAATTACAGGAAAGCACAGTGGCAAAATGAGGAAACTACTGAACATGAAATCATCATGATTATAAATTTTTAACATGCTCACTAATTTCCTTAGCTCCAGCATGAAAGATGAAGTGTGTCATTTCTGCATCATTAACAGCACCAAACAGATTGTTTCCAAACACTCCCTGTCTGCCATTGGTTGAAAAACAAATAGCTCCGCCCATATCAGGCTGCTTAAAGTTCTTAAAGTGCCGCAAAGCCACAGTGTTTTCACTCTTTAAGAAGGCAACATGCAGATGTCTTATAATAGTGTTTTCACATTAAACCTGGACAAGGAGAAAGTATTTCAACATCAAAAATGATGCACTTCATCTTTGATGGAAGGATGTGAGGAAAGCTCAACTTGCTGTATTTATAGTGGATTCATTAATATGCAATGTAAGAATAATGAACAAAAACTATGCCTAGGAAATAGTGCATTTATGTACAATCATGAAGCACCAAGTCTAGTCACGTTTAAAGTTATATGGACCCATTTTACTTTCTTGTGACTAATTCTTAAAGTAAGATTTCACCCAAAAATGAACATTTCCCTAAAATATTTTCAACCTCAGGCCATCCAAGATGTTGATGAGTGTGTTTCTTCATCGGAACAGACTTGGAGCACTTGCTCACCACTGGATCCTTTGCAGTGAATGGGTACCGTCAGAATGAGAGTCCAAATAGCTGATAAAAACATCACAATAATAATCTATAAACCGAATGTTTGTAATAAACAAATCAATCATTATGATAACACTACTTTATCAAGTGAAAATTTGTCTTATCTTCAGTCTGCAAAAACAAAAACAGTCCAAAAGTTACTTGTGGATTATTGTGATGTTTTTATCAGCTGTTTGGACTCTCATTCTGACGGCACCCATTCACTGCAGAGGATCCATTGGTGAGCAAGTGATCTAATGTTAAATTTCCCCAAATATGTTCTGATAAAGACACAAACTCGTACATCTTGAATGGCCTAAAATTTTAGTGCAAATTTTCAGCAAATAAAATTTTTAGGTGAGCTGTTTCTTTTAAGACTAAATAATATGTATTCCTAATCTTTCATCAAAATACAACAATTTGCTTTCAGCTCTAGCCTTGTTGGCTTGTTTTTAAATGAAATGGAATACTGTAAATCCCCAATGGGTAAAATCAAACCCCAGCTTGCATTTTGTTGTTGTTGTTGTGTAATTTTACTCAAAAATAGGGCACATTATGGAAGTAATATGGCATGCAATTGCGGTTTCTTCTTGACTTCAAAGTTCAGGTTGAATGAGCTTTCCAAACAACCCTGATACATGCTGCTGCATTAGAGACCTTTATAAAGGGATGTAGTCAAAAACTGACAGTAAACAAATCTTCCAAAATGCTGTTAAAGGAACATTCCTGGTTCAATAGAAGAAAATAAAATCACAGAGGGTAAAGATACAGCAATGTGTGTAAACAGTTGATTTCATATGTTTTTTTTGTGTATGGGCCCAGCACAAAATATCAGACCATAAGCACAAGAGCTTGGTCTTATAAAAAAAAAAATATTTATAGGCTACTCAAAAACAAGCACCATCACAAAAAGGTTTAACTTTTACATCAAATAAATAAATAAATCACTATAATTTGCTAGTCTATATCACAGATAGAGGTCCAAAGTCAGATTCTCACAGAGCGAAACACAAACATAACACGCCATTTTCATTTTCACTACATACATATGTACAAAGGGAAATTTCATTTCAAAAGCACTGCTGAAAAAGCTGTAGAAAAAAGTGACGAGCGATAGAGAGCGATAGAAAGGCATCTTGCAACAATCCACGACACGTCTGTGTGGAGCAGATGGGAAAGAGCGTCAGAGCGTGATTATATTCAGTCCCTGGGTGGTTTTGGCCTAGTCTTTAGTCCTGCTTAGTGGAATCCGTCACAACCCTGGACACCGTCTAATAAGAGGGCATCATGTCTTTGATCACGGGTTCTCTGTTCAAATACGTCGCCCAGTAAACCAGGTTGAATGTCCCGAAGAGAACCGGGAACATGATGCGGGATATGCGGTCGATTTTACTCACGCTGTTGAAGGTTTTCTTCGCCTCGGCCGGTTTCCCGTCAGCTTTGGTCTTTCCCTGTTCGGCTATGCTTCCCTTGGCGATGGTGGGGAGGACGGTGTCCTTTGTGATGTTGGGGGCGTAGTTCGCCACGGCGACAGCGTAGGCGTTGTTCTTCTTGATGACTGAAGCTTTCTCCTTTTTCTGTAGGGAAAGTAAGAGTTTGTCACTTTTGATAAGAAATTCACTTGTCAGTCCTATTTGGAGTGCTTAATGCAGTTCTGTTGACACAGTTTGGATATGAAAGTGAGCGAGAACTGTATTTTATAACCAATTTGTGAGGAAGTTGTGAAGTTAACAGCTGCAATAAAAATGTGTTTTTACTTATTATTTTTGTGTGGTTCTAAGTGATTAAAAGAATAGGATTGGCTGCCATTCACACTGACAGATTTCAATCTGAACAGGACAATCCCAGCCTCAAATATGGGTGTCAATCCCAAACACTGTGGGAATGCAGTCTATGTGTGTTATACGTCATCCGCTTGCCAGAGAAAACCACACAAATTGCAAAACGAGCGGTACTATGATGAGGAGTTGATGGGACAACTGGAGGTGTCGAGGATGAGCAGACTCATGATGAAGAACGGGAGGAAGATTCATGATTCAATAAGTTCTTGTCATAACAGCAGCGGGAAAATTCAGCTGTGCCGGCGCCACTCACACACAGAAATATAACAAGATCCCACACACAACAAACAGTCATTAATAACAACTTTCTCACTCCATTAACGTGTGCATACACACCCACCCACCCACACAAAAAGAGACACATGCAATTTACACAGATAAGCCTGGGTAATATAGGCTAAAATTATTATATATGAGCAATATCACTCGAGTACGAGAGCGATACCGGCTCTATATCAGCATGGCTGTGATTAGGCCAGAGGCAATCAGCCGCTGATATAGAGCCGGTATCACTCGAGTACGAGAGTGATATTGCGTTTATACAACAGTTTGACGGAACATGTGTGTAATTAAACAAGAAACAATGGAGAGCCTAATAAAAACCTCTTTTGTGCGGAACTACTTCCTTCCGCCACGGATTCAAAGTTTAAGTTGACAGTTAAACATACGTCACTTTTTGAATTCGCATCAAGGGCATGTACTGCTTCAGTTAGGTTATTAGTGAGAAATAATGAGGTTATAAGAGAGAAACAATGCGGCAAGACGTGCATCCAAATGAGAGAGAGAGAGACCGCGAAGCTAGACGTTTCTTCTTATATTAACTAACGTACTCTACGATTAGCTCAGTGAACAATTAAAAAAAACATAGACCCGGCTAGAACAAGCGGAGTGATACAAAATTGTGAAAGGGCGTTCCTGTAGTGATACCAGTACAATATCTCATGGTTCTCAACCAATCAGATTTGAGAACCAGAAGGAACTGTTGTATAAATATAACTATCCTTTTACATATTTTTTATATATTTACATTAACATTACATTTACATTTAATCATTTCGGCTTTAGTTTTACTTTAGTTAACTATAATAAGCCTGACACACCACTATCATATATACCATTTTTCATGACCATATATACAGTATGTATATATATATATATATACATATCTTTAAATTTCTGTCATGAAACACTAGATGGTGCAGGCTATAGGTTCTAACTCAATCTGACATAATGATATCATTATTCACATGGTGCGGCTGATTGGTTTCTTTTTTTATCAGCAGCCAATGAGCTGCTGCTCAATATTCAAATACTTGGCTAGTGCTTGTTGTGCCAGTTACAGTGCACCTCAGAAACCCTCCACCTTCCCCAGCTCCACCTGTATAGATCTGCTACGAGGCAATTTCATGTATGTTATATATGGAGGTTATTTCACATATGTTAAGTGTGCAGCAGCAGTATTTCTTATATGCTCACAGCAGCATGTCTATGGTTGTATTGGCAGTAGCATGTCTCGGTACTTGCTCTGTCGCAGCAGCAGCGTAGCAGATCTATTCTGCCAAGACCAAACACATTAACACTGCCATGTATATTACCATGCTAAACACATTGTCATGACAGAAATACACTTTTTTCCCCACAAGCATCCTGTTTCACATGGAAACAAGTCACATCATGAAATTAAAATGGTTTGTAAATGCTATTTCATGTTGACTTTAAAGTAAGAAGTCCTGCCCCGAGTGATATGAGATGACGCAGCAGTGGAGCAGAACTGACTTGTGCAGGTGATTTGATGGCGAATGCGCTGAGCGTTCAGTATGTTTCTCCAGCTGGGTTATCGGCACATGCCTGCAGGCCCTGCTCTCATTCCCGGTGCTTCAAAACGCCACAGACAGACAGACCTCCACCTCCCCCCTCATCCCAAGAGCACCACCTCTCCCTGACGCGCTGATGAATGCGCTGCTGGAAGTGCATGTGGTAATTAAAGAGACTGACAGGAACTAGTAATGCATCAGTCTAAACGCAGGATGGTTACTAAGAGAGGGATGTTTGATATACACGGTCAGCTCAAACTCCACTGAAATTCTGCACTTAAACAATGTATGATCACTGCAAATGAGTCTGACAGCTTGCTGCTCCATAGACGTCACTTGGATACCTTGGATGAAATCAGTGAAGATCTCCTAAAGGTTCTGGTTGGGCTGAGATTCAGATTAGAGTGCAATACACTCTAAACCATATCTTGCTTAGCTGTGCATGTTAAAATGAACACTGACAACGTGAGCATATTGTCAAACAGCCTTCAGTGAAACAAATGGAATGACACTTTAAAATCCCACAGAGCCCATTTCATGCTTAAATAATTAATTTTTATGTTGTTTTAGAAAATGTATGTGGCAGATTCTGAGTAAACAAGTCAGTCACTGTGTATATGTGAAGTGTGTTTTCTGTGCCTCTTGGAAATTAATCTCACAAAATCTATCAAGAAAATAAGCCAAAAATCAAAAAGAAAAAAGGTTTTGTTTAATATATATATAATAAAATTTATATATATTTATGGATATATATATATATATCAATAAATACATAAGTAAATACACGCATACATGCATTAAGCATATGTTTGGCTATTTAAGATATTTTTGTACTGTGATATCTTTTGGGATTACAGTAATGAGAACAAGATTTGTTTGCATTGCAATGAGTATAGGGCTTCATTTTCTTTTAATTAAACATTTTGGAGTGAAAACATGACTTTATCTTAAAAGTTTATAAAATGTTCACTGTAGTGGCACCAAATCTATTAGATAGATGAAATCTATTTTAGGTGCATCAGACACCAAAAACTTGGACCAAGAAACCAAGAAATTAACATATACTCTCTGTGACTGAGGAAGAGAGTGCCAAAATCTGCATAAACATGCCAATTCTACAGGCTGTCATTTCTGATTGGCTGACTGACCTTTAGTGGGAAGAATGTGATTTGTGGAGATATGAAGGCTCATGAATAAGCAATGATCTGGTGCTACAGAGTCTGACTAGGGGTAGGAAGAGACCCTATGAAACCGATATTAATCAATCCCAGAAAACGAAAATAAGACTCCAGATTTGATTCTGTGGATGTGATGACAGATCGGAAAAGAAGTCTGTCAGAAAGACAGGGTGACGGTAAATTTCAGGGTTGACTTCACTGGATTACAATAATTCTTTGCAGAGCACTAAAATCTCAATAGTCATTAAAATCATTTGACTGGAAAATAGCACATGATGCAGTTCTGCTTGGGCATAATTTTAACTGACTGTGCGGTCATAAATCTTGTCTGCAAATAAATGTCCAATGCTGGTCTTGGATCATATTTCTCTCATTACTGGTTTATAAATTAGTTAAAAAAAATCTTTAAGCTTATGTATTAAACTTTGGAGCATTACTTTTCCCATACAGTTGGTATTTTGAACATGAATTTCAAACATGACATTTCATTTCACACCATATCTGCACCATGAACCATATCTAGACCATGAAACCATAGATATTTTTGACCTCAGCAGTAAGCAACCATCTAGTAACCACCATAGAACACCCTAGCAATATCTAGAACATGTTAGTAACACATAGAACGTTAACAACCCCAAAGTAATGCCAATAACTCATTAGTAACCCCCATAGCAACACACAGAACATGTTAACAACCAAATTGTAACACCTAGAACTCATTAGCAACCCCATAGCAACACCTAGAACATGTTAGAAACCACATAGTAACGCCCTAGCAATGCCTAGAACTTGTTACAACCCATAGCAACACGTGAAACAAATTAGCAACCACACTGCAATGCCCTAGCAACACCTAGAAGTTGTTAGAACCCCCATAGCAACACCTAGAACATGTTAATAAATCCATTGTAACACCTGAACTAATTAGCAAACCCATAGCAACAGATAGAACATGTTAACAACCCCACAGTAACACCTAAAACTAATTAACTCTCCTTTAGCAACACATAGAACCCCCATAGCAATACCTTGAACTCATTAGCAACTCTTAGCAACACCTAGAACATGTTAACAACCCCATATCAACACCTAGAACATGTTAAAAACCACATAGCCATGCCTAGAACTTGACACAACCCATAGCAACACCTAAAAATATTAGCAACCAAACTGCAATGCCTTAACAACACCTAAACCTCGTTAGAACACCCACAGCAACACCTAGAATTCATTGGCAATCCCATAGCAACACATACAACATGTTAGAAACCACATAGCAACGCCGTAGCAACACCTAGAACTCATTAGAACCCCCATAGCAACACCTAGACACATTAGCAACCACATAGCAATGCCTTAGAAACACCTAAAACTCATTAACAACCTATAACAAAACCTAGAACATGTGAGCAACCACAGGCAATTGCACAGGCAATCACCACGTACATTTTCTTTATAAACCATAAAAATGACATTTTCTTCTGTAATCAACCAGTCCAGAATGTCTGCATGAATAATCACTAATGAATCTGTACTAATTAGATTTAGATGAACCCTCAGTGTAATCTGAGCCTCTGTAGTTTCTCCTGGCTCAAATGAGCAGGATATGAGTGAAGTCTGCAGTGCTCAATGATAAGATCATAATGGACTAATCTGTGGTTATTTCATCCTGACCTGCAGCAGAAGTATAAAGAGCCGCATGTATCATAAACGGTGCATGATTCTATCAGTGTGGCTTTACAGTCAGGATATCAGTGAAGTTTCTAATAGCTGTTGCTCAGCATATAAAATCAACCCCTATCTATTTTTAAAAAGGCAAACCATAATGAGACACCCAACATTTTTTCTAAGGTGCCCTAAACAGATGGAGGAACATATTGGAAATGCAATAAAACATAAAATGTAAAAAGAAAGTAATTTATGATATGCATAAGCATTTATTTAGGTATCAACTTTGTCTCTGATGTTTCTCGTAAAATAAACGATTGTCAAAAAGATGAATTTGACAAGAAATGTTTCATATCGAACTCATATCAATATCTCAGATGTGAGATTATTTTTTATAATACATTTATAATTATAGCCTGTTTTCCAGGAGAAATACCCGAGAACCATGCAATTCAGTAAAAGTCTCTGTTTAACCCTGTAAAGCCTGACATATATTAAATAATTGTCAGAAGAAAACAAAAACCTTATTTTTTTAATTTATACAATTTTTGAATCTTTTGAGAAAATCTTTAAAAAGGTTTTTTTCTTTTGGAGTATTATATTTGATACATCAGCCTTTTATGACTCATATGTAGTATGATATATGAGAATATGGAGCTCATATGAGGAAAAAACATCTCAGTTTTTTTCAGAGGCCCAAACTGAGCAAAAATATGCAATTTGTATTTGGCCAAATAGTAAGATGAAATTCTAATAGCTTGTAATATAAATCATTGAGATCCTTATAACAGTATCACAGACTAGTTAAATAAAATTATATAAACATCAGTTGTCACTCTATATCTCCCAATAATATGACAAAACATATAATGCAATGGAATACAATAATGATTGAAAGATAAAAAAATAAACATTCCTCAAACAACTGATGATCATATTTGTTAATCACATTTGAAAATGATTCTTCTAAAGAATGATGTCTGGATAATCAAGTACACCTAATTTGCTTCAGTCTCTGTAGTTTTTATTGTGGAGGCAAAACATAATTCAATGCAATACAATGATGACTGAGACATGAATTTAACATGATTTTTCTAAAAAAAATAATTGTATGGATAATCAAGTAAACCTAAGTTGCTTCAGTCCAATAAGTGTTCATCTTGAAATATTACTAACAATATAACATTTATTGTTATGTTTACTTTACAAAAATCAGTCAAGATTTCACAGCAAAAAGACACATGAACCACAACCTGAAAGTGGGTGTATTTATAATTATACTTAAAGGTCTTTTTTTACTTGTATCAATATCAAGAAGACGACAGAAGGCATGAAATAGATATTGTAGGCTTTATAGGGATAATCACGTTGCTGTCCAGGAGACAAACAAATGAGGTATTCAGGTGTTCTACTAGACAAGCCAAATTCACATCAACCTGAAGTGCTCTTAAATTCTCATCAGTCACTTCATTTTTTCTGAGATGTCACATCACTCAAACATTTACCGCACCGTCACCACGTCAATCCATCTTATCCATACGCCGCCCCACCTGAACAACACAAAGCATGCTGGGACATGATTAATGATAATTACCTTGTCATTGACCACGCTCTTGCCATCCCAAGCCCAGCCGCGCTTGGTGAAGTAGTTGACTGTGGCGAACTCAATCAGGGCGGAGAAGACAAAGGCGTAACACACTGCAATGAACCAGTCCATGGCTGTGGCATAGGCGACTTTCGGTAGGGAGTTACGGGCGCTGATACTCAAAGTGGTCATAGTCAGTACAGTGGTCACACCTGAGAGGAATACAAACAAGGACAACACAATGCAAATTACCATGATATACTAATGCAGAGCTCTATTCCAACTCAGATTGTCCGAATTACTTGAAGTTGGAATTTCAACTTAAACTTTGTAGAAATCTTGCATCACATGAATGCAACAGCACTTGATTCCACCATTGCATGAAAAACTAAAACCTGTTTAGCAAACGTTTGCAGAGTCAGGTGTGTAAAACATGGTTTTGTCAATCACACACACATGAAAACAAATGTGTAGTAAAAAGAGTTATAAAGAGTAAAACATCATTAAACAAATGAATGAATGAATGAATGAATGAATAGTAAGTAAATAAATAAATACATAAATAAATAAATCTTTTCCAACTTGTGGATTTTTTTAAACAGTCAAAACTGTTCCCAAAAACATTCTACATCTGTCATTGGTTGTAAAATGCAAACAAATAAATAAAACAGTAAATAAATGAATAAAACAACAACAACAACAAAAAAGAATAAAACAACAAAAAATGAATAAAATGATAGAGAAATTGATAAATATATAAAACAATAAGTAAAACAATGAACGGATGAATGAATGAATGAATTAATTAATTTTTCAGACTTTTTCAAACTATAGTCAAAACTGTTGATTGAATTACTAAAAAAATGAATGAATGAATGAATGATTAAATAAATAAATAAATAAATACCCCCACCCCCAAATCAAACTTGTTGAATTTTTCAAAACGGGTCAAAACTGTTCCCAAAAACACCCTACCTCTGCTATTGGTTGGAAAATACAGATAAACAATAAATAAATAAAACAATAAATAAAACAAACTAATTAAATTAATTAATTATGCACAACAACCCAATCTCATGGCAATTCGTACATATTTTACAGGGTGGCTAATTCGTACAAACTCGTATGACCTGATTCGTACAAATTCATAACATTTCTGAAAAACGTTCCAAAAACGTACAAGTGAGGTTGTACGAATTTGTATTAATTAGTCACCTCGTAAAAATACGTACAAATTGGTCATGAGATAGTGTTGGAGCAACACATCTCCCCCTGTGTCGCAGGAGAAAGTGTATTAACATCACAAAAATGACATCACCTTCAATGACTTTGAAAGACTAAACATCTCTTAAGCTTGAGTCTGTAAGGACCCTGCTGTTATATCTTCAGTGCACCACATTTTTTCCAGTCTTGGGGCTTCTAATCATCCAAAAACATGACAACCCTTTGGCCTCTTAAATGCCTGAATTGCTCTCATTCTTTTCCATTTCTGTCCCTTTCTAAGATCTGTGCTGTGTTTACTGAAATGAAAGTATTTTTAGAAAGTGCCTTGTGAATTACCAGGAAGGGCTTGAAAAATTCAGTTTTTGAGGGGAATAATACAAGAAGATGACAGCCTTGTTCAGTCATGGGACCGGGGAGACAATAACCTTAATGAGAATCCTCCAGCATTTTCACGCTCTCGGCTGAGACTCGGTGGCATCGTAAAGGGATTCTGGAGAGGAACCTGTGCGTTCCTGACTCCTGCCTGATCCAGGTCTGCAATGACAGATCGGCCTGACAGACGGCAAGCTTGGAGACTCCGATCGCGACCATGCACGTAAACAAATGCCTCCAATTAATTTCCATCGCCGTCAAACTCTCCAGTATTCAATCCCAGGTGGGACGAGCATGACAGCAGTTTGAAACGGGCTGACGACCAGAGAAGAGCAGATAGGGAGTGTAGGATGGATCACCTTCCTCTTACTGTCAGATACCTTCAGCCATATTGCAGATATCCATCCAATGACAAAGCAGTCAATGCATCAGTCAGAACTTAAAAAAATGCTACAGTGAAAGAGATCAATATAATCTCACACAGCGGATACATTTCAGCTGACCATTTTAAATGTGATTACAAATCGTAGGAAGTGCATTAGCTCAATCTGCAAATATCATAGAGAACACATTTACACAGGAAGTGGAGAGAAATTTACCCATCAGTCATTGTGAACCATCTCATTAGCCCCACTTCTTAAAATGTGGCTAAAGTAAATGGTTAATAGGCAAGTAAAGTGCACCATGTATGTGATTATAATGTTATTAAAACAATATTCAAAATTAAATTTGAAAGTAAAAAGACACATGCTAATTCACAACTAATTGGTCAATTAACCCAATATTTTTATATTAAACATTACAACAGTCATTAATCAATAAAATGTAGGTTTTAAATAAATAAATAAAAACACTTATGATTATAATTTAAATAAAAATAAAATGTAAATAATAAAATTTTTACAGTAAAAAGACACATTAGCCAAATCATTGTTTCATATTAAACCTCACAACAGTCATTAATCACTAAATCTAGGGAAATAAATAAATAAATAATAATCAAGTGTGCTAGTTTAAAGTGCAAGTGTTATGTGATTATAACTGTAATAAATAAATAAAAAATAGTAAAATTTGACAGTGAAAAAACACTTGCTGTAAATTAATCTGAATATTTTTATATTAAATCACATCTGTCATTAATTGTAGTGAAATAAATAAATAAATAAATGAAATAAATGGAAGTATAGTAGATTATACTGTAATTGATTGAATATGGAGTCTATTATACAGGTGTACTGGGAGCAGTGAAGACTGCGCAGGAACCCTGATTGCTTGGGTAGCAGGTGATTTGCTTGCTGAAGAGTTCAAATCTTTAATCATTTCATTCGTAGAGACGCTGTCAGACTCTAGACTGCAGGATGGAGAAGTATCAGTTTTGGCATGGAGAGAAATGTAATGGAACACACTTCAGCACTTCAGGGAGATGAAAGGAACACACTCCAAACTGCCTAAAACGACTTCAAATGCCTCTGTTGGCACTTTAAAAAAAAGCTAAATACCATCTGAAAAATCCATCATCCTAAATTTAGGTTATAAAATGGCATGGTGACCAGCAGACTGGCTGATTTCTGTGTAATTATTTTTCAGTTTCCATCAAGTATCATTATTGACCGAGCTACAAATAAACCCAGCTGAACCTGTAAAAAAAACAAAAAAAAAACATACCATAATACATGGCGAGACCAGCTGCTCTCTTCTTCACCAGAAAGTTAAAGAAACAGTTTACCTAAAAATGAACATTTACTCACCCTCAGGCCATCCAAAATCTAAATCAGTTTGTTTCTTCATCAGACAACACAATATTATAGATAGAAGCAACGATTTGAAGTTAAAAACCTCTTAATGATGGATTTGTTTATTACAAACATGCAGCTTTTCACTTCACAAGACGTTAATTGATGGACTGGAGTGGTGTGGATTACTTGTGGATTATTGTGATGTTTTTATCAGCTGTTTGGACTCTCATTTAGACGGCACCCATTCACTGCAGACGATCCATTGATGAGCAAGTGATGTAATCTGTTCTGATGAAGAAACAAATTCATTTACATCTTGCATGGCTTGATGGTGAGCAGATTTTCATTTCTAGTTAAACTATTCTTTTTAACTATGCTTTCATTTCCTTAAAGCCACATTTTCACACAAAAAAATGAACATTCTTCTCTCATTATCTCACACGTCACTCAGTGTAATTATTTTTTTTATTTTGACTCAAGTCCCATTCGTTTACATGGAGAGGGCGGGGTTTATGACCTGTACTGCAGCCAGCAACAAGGGGGCGATCAAAGAGCCCGCAGCTTCACTTCACACTCGCTCCAAACCCGTATGACCTTCTTTCTTCTGTGAAGCACAAAAGATGATGTTAGGCAGAATGGCTGCTTATTTCCATTCAACAAAAGTAAATGCGTATAAACGTGCTGTCAATCTCCAAAATGAACAAAAAATTACTTCTGAATTAGTCCACATGACTCACATCTTCTAAAGTCATATGACAGCTTTATTTAGCATTTATTCAAACCTGTCACGATGCGATCAATCACGACATGAAAAACCAAGGCATTTGGCATCACTCAGTACGTTTACATGGACAACAATACTCCGATTTTTGAGCTCCATTTTAATGATATTCTCCCTATTTCAACTTTAATATCTCAACACCTCATAAAACGCTAATAAGCAATCTACGACATGGTAAAAATGTCATAGAGCTTTTTACAAATTCATCTGATGCTCTACAATTAATACACTGACTTTTCAGTGTTATTATTTGGCAAGGCAAGATCTCTTTTGGGAGCACTAACTCTGCACACATTTGCCTGATGGCAGGTTGTTTAAAAGGCTCGTATAATAGACGGATAGTGCGAGAAAGATAAGAGACAGAAAGAGTGACTGGGACAGCTGAAGAACTGCCAGAAGACTCCAGAGACAGAGAGAGAAACCGACGACAGAGAATAAAGACACAGGCAAAAAGAGAGAGACAGGCGGAAGGGGCAGAAAGACATCTGAACCTATGCCAGGAGGGCTCATCTTCTCAACGTTACCTGCGTAGCAACACAGAGCTCAGGGAATCTCCACATATCTCAACACCTCATAAAACGCTAATAAGCAATCTACGACATGGTAAAAATGTCATAGAGCTTTTTACAAATTCATCTGATGCTCTACAATTAATACACTGACTTTTCAGTGTTATTATTTGGCAAGGCAAGATCTCTTTTGGGAGCACTAACTCTGCACACATTTGCCTGATGGCAGGTTGTTTAAAAGGCTCGTATAATAGACAGATAGTGCGAGAAAGACAGGACACCGGCCCTCCAGGACCGAGTTTGGACAGCCCTGGTCTACTCCAAGCGTGGCGAACGTAGGTCCTGGAGAGCCGAAGCCCTGCAGAGTTTTGCTTCAACCCTAATCAAACACACCTGAACAAGCTAATCAAGGCCTGAGGGGTTACTAGGAAGCTACAGGCAGGTGAGTTTTTATTAGGGTTTGAGCTGAACTCTGCAGGACTGGGGTTCTCCAGGACCGGAGTTCACCACCCCTGTTCTACTCTATGATGTAATAGTGTGGATAAACTCCGCCTCCGCAGAAGAAGATCAACACCTGCTTCTACATCACTGCCTGTTTAGCCCCACCCACCAATTTGCATATGTAGTGCAAATAATGAGAGTGGCAAACGCAGGTCTACGCAGAAACCAAACGATAAACATTATTTGATGAACTTTATTTTTAATGAAGTTTCAGATCAGAGAACAGAACAAAATAAAAAAAACAAAGGCAGTTTTAAAAGACATTTTTATTTTAAAAAACATTTTGATTACCCAAAGAACCTTTTTCCGCTATAAATAGCCTTTTGTGTAATGGAAAGGTTCTACACTCTTAAAAATAAAGGTTTCCCCCTTAGAAATGAATGGGTAACCATGGTAACTGGGATTTTTCTATACCATACATTTTTCTCAGTTAATTTCTTCAGTGACATAAATTATATATAGACACACACTACATACAGCACACATATCTATTGTTAGAATTGTAAATCTAGACTCAATCTCAGCCATGCCAATCTTAATCTACGATCAAACCTTCACGTTTTTATTCAGCTCAGTGTGACCTTAGTCCTCCATTAATCTGTCACAGTAAATTAATTTATGCAGATTTTCTGCATCAGTTCGGCTGGAGGCCAATAGTGCATCATAAAATCCTGCAGAAGTCACAAAATCAGTTTGGCAACAGTGACTCTGTGGAAAGCTTTCAATTGTAATCAACCAATATATTCAAACCTCAACATGTAACATGATAAACACACTCAAAAGATGATGGTTTCTGGTTATTACAGTCCATTTATGATATTAAAACACCTAACATTTGAATTTCAAGCAACAATACACTTAAAAATAGGCTTTTATTTCACTTCTTTGAAGTAGCGTCCAAAGTATGAAATATTTCAAAACCTCAGATCAATCTGACATGTATGATTAAGTTCGTGATTTACTCAGAGATTAAACTCACCAAAAACAGTCCGGGCTGGAACAGATTCTCGGTTCAGCCAGAAGGACACCTGGGACAGGATGACGGTCATGATGCATGGCAGGTACGTCTGAATCACAAAATAACCGATCTTTCTCTTCAGGTGGAAGTGGGCCGTCATCACAGTGTACTCACCTGTGAAGGCAAAAGAGAGTTATGGGAAACAGTCCAAAATAAGACAAAAAAATTGGCTTTAAGTAAATAAAACCAACTAGCAGGTAACTTTTGGGTTCGCAACATAATACATGGTTTAAATCGGAATATTAATCCAACAATAATGTGTAAGTATGTGAGCAATTCAAGTCATACATACAAGCGGTTTACTTATAAAGCTTAGTGACTCTCACATGACTTCTGACAACTTTTAGCTCAGTGGAAAATTCATCCATCAGATGTTTGTCTAGGAACCTAGACATAGTTCTATAAAAATAGATTATATTTTAAAGGAATAATTCACCCCAAAATGAACATTTTCTCTTCCTCAGAACATCCAAAATGAGATGAGTTTGTTTCTTCATGAACAGATTTGGAGAAATGTAGCATTACATCACTTGCTCACCAGTGGATCTTCTGCAGTGAATGGGTGCCGTCAGAATGAGAGTCCAAACAGCTGATAAAAACATTACAATAATCCACAGGTAATCAACACGACTCCAATCCATCAATTATCATCTTCTGAAGCAAAAAGCTGCATGTTTGTAAGAAACAAATACATCAAGTCTTTAACTTTATATAATTGCTTCTGGCTGAATCAGGAGAGAAATACGCACAGATCATACTATTTACAAGTGAAAGCAGTCCGCCGTAAAGCAAGAAGAAGAAGAAGACAAGAAACAAAGTCACCTACATCTTGGATGCCCTGGGGGTAAGTAGATAAACATCAAATTTTCATTTTTGGGTGAACTATCCCTTTAAGTACTTGTTAACCTGGGGTTTGGAAAGATATACACCAGGGTTCCTCAATTAGTTTTCGCCGAGGGCCGAATGCTGCCAACAATACCAAGCCAAGGGCCACTGACCTATATATATATATATAGCGGAATGCCAAACTTTTTTCTCTCACGGGCCGGATGTGGCCCGCGGGCCGCCTATTGAGAAACCCTGATATACATCAAGAATGGTGAAGAATTCTAAAAAAAATATGAGGATCAAAGTCTTGATGAATCGTGATACATTGACTGCAAAATGTGTTTCATTTCCTGCAAATACACAACGGAAAAACAGCTAAATAATTCCTTTGTCGGGTCAACATACTATATAATATTAATGGAATAATGCAAAATACAGTTTCATGATCAGTAAGAAATATTTATGGCTGATGAATTTCCCCAATTCACCCGCCATCAGAAAGTGCTAACAAAAATCTAATTTGGGATCCTGATGGGAAATCATAATTAAAGAGTTTGCAAAATGGGACCAGGTGAAGAAGAGGCACTCTGTAAATATAACATCAAAGAGCAGGATTATGAAACGCATATTGCGACCGAGGATAGACCGAGGATATTCCGAAAGAGCTGATGTCACAAAGCAGGGGAGGGAAAGATAAATGTAATTATAAGCCGGGAGCTCTTTGAGGGATGCCGCAATTACACCTCATCTGACGAAGCTCTGGATGAAAAGATCAGGTCAGTTTGTTACCAAGCAAAATGGCATAAAGAGAGAAAATCTCCTCGACATCATCATGAGGTTTTTAACCTCATTATCACAGAGCATTATCCCAACCGCTCGAAGAAACACAGAAACGTGACAAGCCGCCTGGAAACAGAGAATCTCTACCGGCAAGCGGCCCACAAAACAGAGAGAGAGGGGGAAAGCATAACCGAAAGATGGAGGAAGACATTGGTTGCCTATGGCAACAGAAGAGAGAAATCTATCTGACGCCTTTGGATCTTGGTGGAGGACGCCGCGCTGGTGCCATTTGGCAAAAGGGGGGATCTCCTCGTCCTTTCTGCAGAGGAAGCACAGACGGATTTTTAGCCAGCTCTAATCCTGTAAAACCCACTCTTCCACTCTTCCTTTTCTTGTTCAATTGCACACAGCACCCTCTCGGAGTTCGTTTCCTCCTTTCACAAGCACCGGTTAGCTCAGCACGGAGCCGCGGTGGGGAAAATAAGCACAGATGAGGCTGAGCCACGTCAAATTTAATTTAATTAACAGCAGTCCACTAGAGAAATGGCATGATGAAATGTAAATGTGCATAGAGAGAGACACAGAAAAGAAGGTGAAAGTTCAGGCCTGTACGTGTGTGAGAATGTGTCTCTACTGAGTAAAAATATACGTTTTTTAGAGACTGTGGAGAAAGAAATAGATCTCTTTCAAAACCTATAGTATGCTGCCTACTTTGGCAGGATTTGAAAGCATCATACGCTCACTCTTGACATGAAGACTGATCCAAATGGTAGGCAGAAAACTTCTTGGATACCTCATTGTGGCCAAGTTCTGGCAGCATCATATGTAACCTGGAGTTATTATTGTTAACTAAAACAATTAAAAGCATGCTTGAAAATTGTTAAAATAAAGCTCAGGTAAAGTAAAATATAAATATTAGAAGAAAAACTAAAGTAAACTAAAGTGAAAAATGTTGCTTTGGCAGTTAACGGAAATAAGTTTAAGCTGAAGCACTGGAAACTAAACTAAAACTGAACCAAAGCTGAAAGTTAAATAAAAATAAATTAAATCTAAATAGTAATGTTTAAAACATAAAAAACAGAAATGACGAAAGCAGATCACAAAATTGCTAAAGAAATTAACTAAAATTCAAATGAAAACTGATTATAAATATTAACATATTAGATATAATATTATATTTAAAACTTAATTAATTAGAAAAATTGCCTTGGCAGCAACTTAAATAGGTTGAAGCACTAAAATTGCTATTTGGAAAAAAAAAGATATAACCACGAAATAAAAATAAAATAAAAATAAATTAAACCTATAGATTATATATATATATATATATATATATAGTATTTATATATGGTATAT
>NW_015653468.1:384124-389726 GCF_001515625.1 Sinocyclocheilus rhinocerous | reverse complement strand
TAGTATTTATATATAGTATATATATATATATATATATATATATATTACTAAATTACAAAAATGTATAATAATAAAAGCAGATGAAATGAAAAAAAAAAAACTAAAAATAAATAAAAACTATAAACACTAAAGTGAAATCAAAACGAAGATCACAAATGTTAAATAGGTTTAAGTTGAAGCATTAAAATTACTGACTGATAAATAAAAATAAATCTGAACTAGAACTAAAAGAAATATAATTACATAACTAAAAAAATAAAATATAATAAACTAGTAAAATGACTAAATATACAAATTAAAGCTAATGCTAAAGCTAAAGCTAAAATAAAATAAAATAAAATAAAATAAAATAAAATAAAATAAAATAAATGTCGCCTTGGCAATTAACTGAAATAAGTTGAAGAACTAAAATGACTAAATGGAAATTAAAACTAAAACTAAACTGAAATAAAAATAAATTACACCTAAATAGAAATGTAAAAAAAAAACAGTAATACAAATGAGTAATACAAACAGTAATACAAATACAAAACTGAAAATATTAAAATAAAAGCCAATTCAAAAAAATTAATAATAGGATTTTGCCTTTGTAGGCAGCATATTGAGGAAGCTCATTAGGTTTTGTAACTAAACTGTGTTAGTGTGTGTCCGAGCCGCAGTCTGTGCACCGTGAAGATGCTAATTAAAGCGTGAAGATGACGATCAGTCACAGGAGGTCACAGGAGATGCCATGATTCCAGAACACACACTGGCTCCGTTCCAAACCCCAGTGAGCTGCTCTGCTGTCTAATATTTACATAAGCAGATGCTTTACAAGACAGCATTATAATCTAAATCAAACCCCATGAGTGGATGAAATAAAATGCTTTACATACACAGTAAGTCCATTAATGCTTACTTAAAAATAACAGTTCCTTTAATGGCATTGATGGTTCCATGAAGAACCTTTAATATCCATGATAGTGGATCTTTGAAAGTGGAAAGTGGAAAGAGTTGGGAGCGTGCATGATGCCTAAAAATGTTGTCTAGATAGACAGCTCCCTAGGGTTTGGAACGGAGCTAATATATTACAGCAACACTATGCTTGACACAAAGATTCTCATTAAGAAGCCCGACCTCACCCTGACCTGAAGACCAACACAGTAATAACAGGAGAAAGACAATCGTTTTTTTTTTACACATCATTTAATGAAGACAAAGAAACGGCCCTCTGAGACACGACTATATGGAGTCTGTTTGAAAAGGCGAGTGACGCAGCAATAAAACATCTGTTGAAAACTGTCTTCAAACACAATGTTCTCAACAGCATTCAATTAATTCTACTGAAAAAAAAAACATTTTCTTACTCAATATTTAATATTTTTTATCTTGTTTTCTATCTATAAATTCTTAAATCAAGAGACAATTACACAAAATCAAGTCTTGTTTTCTGAAAATTTTTTTAAAATTAAGACTTAAAACATGCAAAATATCTGTCAGTGAGGTAAGAAACATAATCTTGTTGGAATTAAGTGTAATTTTCTTACCACATTGACAGCTATTTTTTGTTAACACTTTATAATAAGGTCTCATTAAAGTTAGTAAATTCACATTAACTAAGAATGAGCAATACATTTGTTACAATATTTATTAATCTATGTTAATATCAGTTAATAAAAGTACAACTAATCATTGTTAGTTCTTGTTAGCTCAGATCCATTAAATAATATTAAAAGGCACAACCTGCATTAGTATGCATGAATAAATAAATGACTTGATAAAACATATACAATCAATTTTTAACATACAATTTTTAACATCTTACATAATAAGACTACTGCATTTAAATAATCGTAATAATATATTAGTAAATGCTAAAATTAACATTAAGCAAGATTAATAAAGAAGTATTCTAGTTAGTTAATATTAAATAATGCAGTTAACTGATATTAAGAAACAGAACCTTATAATTTGTTTCAAGCATAAACTTACTTAATTTAGATTTTTTTAGAAATCAAAACAAAATTTATACTTACTTATCAAGTAAATGTATCTTGATTTAAGAATGTTTAGATATTTGTAAGACAAAAATACTAAATAAGAAACTTTTTGCAGTGTGAAAAAAGCTAATTATTGTGGTATCAACTATTTCAGATTCTATTTCCATCACGAAAAGAAAATGAACTGTGGCTGGTCACTTTTACATGTTTATCAGACAATCTCTTCATATCTAAGTGGGTGTTTTTTGGGCCATAATAAGCTGCTATGTAGACAATACTTTATGCTGAGAGTCAGAAGTCTGATCCTACACATACAAACACAAAAGCATTGCAAATGATGACAGATCTACACCACTAATTACCGCTAGCGTGCGTGTGTCGCTCTCTCCCACCGCAACCGTGATACTGATCATCATGGTGATGCTGCCTGGAATCCAGATGTCTCATCTTCTAAGCACAATGTCACTGACAGTATGCCAACATCATTTGATCTTTCCCCTTCTCTCTCTCTGTCTCTCGTTTTCCATCTTTACACAAGGGAAACCCAGACACTTTGATGAAACCATCGCCATCAAGCATGTTCACCAGTAATGATCTCACAAAAACACACAGATCTCAGCGTGTGAACATCATGATGGACAGAAAAGAGATGAACAAAACTGAGAGAGGGCGATTTTGTGATTAAAGCAGTAGTTAACTAAAACATAAACAAAAGAATGTGTCATAAACTCACCCTCATGTTGTTCCAAATGTCTGTGGTGTTTTCTTGTCATTTTGTACATTCAATTACATTTTACCATTAAGGTTTCAAAATACATTAGGGTGAGTGAATAATAACAGATTTATCATTTTTGGGTGAACTAGACCTTTAATAATTGCTTTGTGCAAGTGAATATCGTGAAAAGGTCTAGGGCACACATAACATAACATAACAAAACAAAACAAAACAAAACAAAACAAAGCAAAACATAACATATAACATAACATAACATAACATAACATAAATTAAGAAAACAAAAAATATTTTCAAAATATCTTCTTTCATGTTCCGAAAGTCCTACAGTTTGGAAGGACATCAGGGTTTTCATTTTTTGGGTGAACTATTCCTTTAAGATCTGCTGCATTGTGACATTATTTTCATGATAATTAAGCACATTTCTCCCTCATTATTCTCATTATTGTAATACATCTGAACATTTTACTGACAGTGTTTTTTTTTTTGTAATTCTCATTATTCTCAATGGAACATCTCATTAGATTCTCATTAATGTAACACTGCTTGATTTTCACGAAAATAATGTCATAAAATCTTAATGGTCCTAAAAATAGGCTTCATGTTCTTTAAGCAAAATATTATTTAAAAAATATTCCCTTTCCTGATTTTTGGGGTGAAATATGACCTATGAAATAGATTCACTCATTGATATACTAATGTGTATTCATTGTTATCTTAAAGCCAAGACAAGCCTGAATAACACATGGGCGTCACGCACCTTGACATCATGTTTAAGTGCCCACCTGACATTGCGCCTTTCGAATGCACTTGGTTTTTGTAAACACACCCCTTCATTGCATCATTAATCAATGCGAACACACACACACACACACACACACAAACTGAGTGGTTTTACTCTAAGTGGTTTCCCAGCCTGTGGCCGCAAGGAAGAAAGGTATTAAAAAATCCTTCAGATATTAAGAACACTCAAGTGTGCAAAATGTAGTGCACACTCAAGTGTGGCAGATGACCCAATTTCCTTCACACTAGACGGCATGTTCACGCTGTTGTAATGAATGATTAATCTCACATCACATGATGGGGAGTTACAAAAGCCTCAGGAGAAAAGCCCCAAAGGCTCATGCATGTGTGTTTTAATGCACACATTTGTGTGAACGTGTCGCCGGTACCGGTTTGAGTACATCCGCTTGCTATGGGTGATGTAAACGGAGCTTAACAAATGGGTCTGAGCAGAAGACACCAATCCCGCAGGACACAACAAGCAAAGCCATTGCTCAGCAGGGGAATACTGTCTTAATGAAATGGAAACAGTTATCAAGTATATTTGAGCTTAATGAATAGAATTAAGACTCCTCTTATTTACCTTCATGCCCTCACAATATCAGAAAAAATTGCTGATCCGATTTGAATCAATTCAGGTTTACATGTGCATCCATTTTTACTATACAATTCATTACAAAAGCAGCTTGTTCAGCAAGATTCTCTTAAAACTGTTGCTTTTCAATGACAGTAGTTGACCTTAAACTAAAAACTGGCAGAAAAGATAGTTTAAAGGGGACCTGTTTTGCCCCTTTTTACAATATATAAGTCTCAGGTGTCCCCAGAATGTGTCTGTGAAGTTTCAGCTCAAAATACCCGACAGATCATCATTTATTATATCATTTTGTAAATGCCTATTTTGAGTGGAAGAAGAAACAGCAAATGAGCTGCTGCTCCCCGCCCCCTTTTCCAGAATAGAGCTGTGCCTTTACAGCTCATTCCTCAGATACTCTGCTAAAAACATCTGTTTGGTTTTGATTATCATGACTATCGCACTGAAATCATGCATTTTAAACCATATTAGTTTAAACTTCTGGTACTATATACGGTTTTCTGAGCACACACATCCGAAGCATGTGCATAGAAAACGGTTGTCACACGACATGTGAGTACTAAACTAAGTTCTTTCATTTGCTATTGCACTTAAACTGTCAAATACACAAAATTTTATGTTAAAACCACATGAGTTGCAAAAACAGTTGGTTATGTCTGTGAAGGTAAACAGCTGGGAAAGAAATTGCATGTTTATATTAGATCTGTGTGGCAGCAGCATATACAATATACAGTAAATAAATCAATAAATCCAATACTCTCTTGTCTCCACTGAGGCTGGGACTCTAAATAGTGTTCAACGAAACGCTAAAAAGTCACACTTTCATGATGTCACCTTTAAGTTAAAATCTGCTATAGCGCCCCTGGTGGCATTGCAGAGAATGCATTTGATTCAAAACATTTAAGTCAATCAATCAATCAATCAATCAATCAATCAATCAATCAATCAATCAGTCTATCTCTATCCATCCATCCTTCTATCAATTTATCTATCTATATAAAATCCTGAAAAAATGTATCACAATTTCCACAAAAATATGAAACAACACAACTGTTTTCAACATTGATAACTACGCATAAGAAATGTTTTTGAGCACCAAATCAGCCTATAAGAATGATTTCTGAAGGAGAAAATTCAGCTTTGCCTTCACTGCAATAAATTACATTTTGAAATATATTAAAATAGAAAAGTTATTTTACATTGTTTTTACTGTTTTACTGTGCATCAAATAAATGCAGCCTTGGTGAGCATAAGGGACTTATTCCAAAAGCATTAAAAAATGTAACTTTTGAAGAGTAGTGTATATTAGTTATGCATCTGCCATCAGTTACTCTGTTCTCTAGTTATCAGTATCCATATTTTAAAGGGGTCATATGATGCTATTTTAAAGATCATTATTTTGTGTATTTGGTGTAACAGAATATGTTGACATGCTTTAATGTTCAAAAAACACATTATTTTTCAAATACTGTACATTATTGTAGGTCCTCTATGCCCCGCCTCTCTCAAACACGT
>NW_015653468.1:380898-384114 GCF_001515625.1 Sinocyclocheilus rhinocerous | reverse complement strand
AGTGACATAGACATGTGGGGGCGTGTTAGAACGAGCCATTTTAGGTAGGCGTGGTTGACTCTTAACTTTTATAAAGAATATCTCTTTGGATTTGAGACTTTAGTCTTTGCAACTTTACAGATCTTCTTTATGCACCAAGAGCTTGTAACACTCCAAAGAGAAAGGAAAACTTGAAATCGCATCATATGACCCCTTTAATAATCGCATATGTGTTTATCATTACTGTTGAGCAAGAATAAAATCCAGAATGTCTTTAATTTCTTATAAGCTGTGAATATGCTATCCATTTGTAAAGATAATGTTGTAAACATGACATGAGGTGCGTCTTTTGGGTGTTGTTGTTGTACAGTCCCTGTGCTCAACTGAAGTGGAATATCTTGTATGTGCTCTGGCCTTGATCTCACCCCACATTGAGGATATGTTCGCTTTACTGAGCTACCAAATGCCAACACGCAAGAAATGTCACTGCAAACCAAAGATGTGCATGAGAGAGAGAGAAAGACAGCGAGAGCGAACCACAGGAAGTGACAGGCAGGGTTTGTTGAGTCTTGCCCAGAGATCGTGTTAAAGCACACAGCAGATTTAGCAGAACAGAACGAATGTGTGCTTGATAAACTATGATAGAAAGAAGGACAAATCTGCCGTGACATCAGACAATTCTTCAAAATCATCCTTGTATATTTATCCAACGTGTCTGTTTAGTCTCTGGGGCTTTCAGAGCTTTTGTTTGAGGACAAACTTAACCAAAAATGTAACTTCTTTCATCATTTACTTACTGTCATGTTGTTTCAAATACATGTGATTGACTTTGGAAGCATCCTTGAAAAATCTTTTGCTTGTTTTTTTTAATATAATGAAACCATATCCATCAATCTGTAAGTATCTTGACTCACCAGTGCTGGATCTGATGGTTTCGTTGCCCACAGTTTGTCCCAGCAGGTCATACTGGTTTAATCTAGAGCTTTCCTCTTCTACCACCACAGAATTGGATGCGTTCTTTGTCCAGGTGTACGTCACTTCCGTTGTTGTGTAAGCATCTGTAGGAATGATTTCAGTGGGGGCCACAATTAAAACTTTGCAGATGATTGTTTGAAAGTTTAAATCAATCATTACAAGCAAGACACTCCATGCTGTTACTCACAGCTGCCGAATTTGAGAGGACAGGAGTGGAAGTCCATGGGGAAATCTTCAAGATGCATCGGACACTCAGCGTGCACCGTCAACCTGCGATTTACATTCACAAACACAACAAAAGCAGACATTTTATGCCATTACCATTACTAGCATGAGTGGGTGATTCTATATAGCTTAGAAATAAATAGAAATTAATTATTCAGCAAGGACACATTAAATTAATCAAAAGTGACAGTAAAGACATTTAAACAGTTAAAGAAGACTTATATTTCAAATAAATGCTGTGCGTTTGAACTTTCAATTCATCAAAGAAACATTGAGCACAACTGTGAACTGCAGTAAACTGGACTGGAGCAATGACACTGAAGACTGGAGTAATGATGCTGAATGAAACAAAATGGTTATTTCAAAGAGCAATAATATTTGTATATATATACTTTTTTAATGTTTAATTATATTATTATAAAAATATATGTAAGGATAAAAGAAACTCAGATACTTTGATCTTCTGAGACAGACAATACACACAGTGCATTAACATACAGACATCTGTTTCCGCATCTCACTGAGAGAAAATGCGGGAAAACGTCTCTCACAGCCCCCCCACGGACATCTCTGTGCCCCCTCTACGGACAAGGGGGACATTCGGACTTTAGTTTAGTGTGTATAATAGTCTAACTGATTGCTTTTAGATGGAAAAGCTGCCCATAACTCCTGGTCTAGGATATGTTTTTTTCGCAATAATAGCATAGCGAAATAGATTTGGCAAACAATACAGTGTATCTGCCCTTCTGCTTTGGAAAGCGTCAAATTATTTTATAATGCATTTTAGCAGAGGTGAGCAATGTAGCCAATCACAGACATATCTGTTGGTTTCTACAACGCAATGGCCAATCAGAGGTGTTTAGGTTGGAATCCACGCACTCACCGCTCCAGTCACCGTTTCATTGTGTGGTCACATTCATTGGTTAAAACAGAACTTTGTGAGATCTTGATGAATGAGTCACAGTTTTTAATAAATTTAAAGTGAGCGCTCTGTGCATGCTGTATACGATAATATATTCAGAATTCAAAATAAAACTTGTGTTTTTCATGCTTGACAGGCGGCCACGTACGACACAGAGATAGCTAACTACTACACTATATATAAAAAGATAATAATTTCAGAAGCACAGAGGGATGTGATTCTGCAACGGAGCCTGTTCCAAACGCAGGATTTAGGTAAGGAAATCATTATTAATTATTTGTATTGGCTGCCATGCCAAATCATGCACACCTGCTTGCTTTTCTGTTTAATTTAACAGTGTTTTTGTGAATGTTTAGGTAAGGAAATGATTATTAATTATTTGTATTGGCTGCCATGCCAAATCATGCACACCTGCTTGCTTTTCTGTTTAATTTAATAGTGTTTTTGTGAACGTATATGCTTTAATAACAAATAATTGTAACACTTTACAATAAGGTTCCATTAGTTAATGTTTTGTTTACTTTACTGGCTTGTTTTGTTTACTGTGTTGAGACATGCTGAAGTTGCGTTTGGTCTCGTAATCTATCGCATACATTGTCAGTATAGTGCGCTTGCTTAGCCCTTTGTTGTGATAAAAGTAAAGTGTGTTCAAGCGCTAGCAAAAGACAGTGTAAAGAAATACTCTTTGAGAAAAGCAGTCAATCAGCGGAAGTTAAAAGCATATCGTAAGTGTATTCATTTCTTGTCTCATTAGTGTTTAGTGCAGTTGTCGTTGCTAGGAAACGCTTGTTTTGTTTACTGTGTTGAGACGTGCTGAAGTTTATTTTGGTCTCGTACTCTATCGCATACCTTGTCAGTGTCATGCACTTGCTTAGCCCTTTGTTGTGATAAACAGTAAAGTGTGTTCAGCTGAATTCAATTTCCGTTTTGTCAAACAGGTATAAAAAAGTTTAGTATACCGTGGCAGCGGTCGCGGCAGCCCTCGTGTGAATGCCTCCTTGTGTGAAGACCGAAGAGTGTAAAGACCATCGACTCTACCTTGCGACTCCACCGGGCAGGGACACCGGCAAGGGACATAAGTATCGGTTTTGATTCATCCTCTTTTCTACACCTTG
>NW_015653468.1:376099-377079 GCF_001515625.1 Sinocyclocheilus rhinocerous | reverse complement strand
GGAAGTTAAAAAAGTTAAAAGCATATCGTAAGTGTATTCATTTCTTGTCTCATTAGTGTTTAGTGCAGTTGGGAAACGCTTGAAACGCTTGTTTTGTGTGTTCAGCTGAATTCAATTTCCGTTTTGTCAAACAGGTATAAAAAAGTTTAGTATACCGTGGCAGCGGTCGCGGCAGCCCTCGTGTGAATGCCTCCTTGTGTGAAGACCGAAGAGTGTAAAGACCATCGACTGTATTGTGCGACTCCACCGGGCAGGGACACCGGCAAGGGACATAAGTATCGCTTTTGATTCATCCTCTTTTCTACACCTTGGTTCACTTCTGTTTCAGTTTTTATGACTAAATATTATTATGTGTTTCCATATCCCTACTATTACTACCACTCGCAAACCACGCATCACACATTATAGGCTGCACAATCCTAACAACCTGCACACTTTGCCTATGTCTGCTAATACACCTGGTCTGCTTATCTCTAATGACTGGAAATATATTCCTTTACCTTCTCTGGGTATTAACAGCTCCTTTGAATCACATTCAGTCACTATTACCCACCCTTTTAAAATCCATTTTGTAGTTGTTTCTCGACCCCCAGGACCACAAGGTAACTTCTTGGATGAATTAGGTGTTCTGCTCTCAAACTGTCCTGAGGATGGTACTACCCTAGTTATGCCCTAGTTATGCTTGGAGATTTCAACATCCTAGTCTCCAAACTCATCCTTTCTAATCATCCTACTACTTGTCCGCTTGATCCTATTCCAGTTTTATTTTTATTTCTTGTATATAGATTTCTATTTGTTTTTTTTATCTTGGTGTTTTGGAGCTGCGGTAATGAACCTAATTTCCCTCCGGGGATTAATAAAGTATTTCTGATTCTGATTCTGATCTCATCTCCTTCAAGCCATTTCTCCTGCAGTTGTCCCTGCACTCACTCACAACATTAACACATCCCTTCACACTGGTGTTTTTCCCTCAGCATTTA
>NW_015653468.1:362513-376020 GCF_001515625.1 Sinocyclocheilus rhinocerous | reverse complement strand
TACTTATCTTGCTGGATCTGTCCGCTGCTTTCGACGCGATTAACCACCAGATCCTAATGTCAACCCTATTGGCAAAGGGCATCTCAGGAACCACACTCCAGTGGTTTGAGTCTTACCTCTCAGATAGGTCCTTCAAGGTATCTTGGAGAGGTGAGGTGTCCAAGTCGCAACATCCAACTACTGGGGTGCCTCAGGGCTCAGTTCTTGGACCACTTCTCTTCTCTGTCTACATGGCATCATTAGGTTCTGTCATTCAGAAACATGGCTTTTCATATCACTGCTATGCTGATGACACTCAACTCTAACTGTCATTCCATCCTGATGATCCGACGATAGCTGCTCGCATCTCAGCTTGTCTAACAGACATTTCTTGCTGGATGAAGGACCATCACCTTCAACTCAACCTTGCCAGGACAGAACTGCTTGTGATTCCATCAAACCCATCGTTTCACCACAATTTCACCATCCAGTCAACTCCTTCAAAAACAGCCAGAAACCTTGGAGTTATGATTGACGATCAGCTGACTTTCTCAGACCACATTGCTAAAACTGCCCGGTCCTGCAGATTTGCTTTATTCAACATCAAGAAGATCAGGCCCTTTCTTTCGTACCCTCCTGGTGGAATGACCTGCCCAACTCAATCCGAGCAGCTGAGTCTTTAGCCATCTTCAAGAATCAGCTAAAAACACATCTCTTCCATCTTTATTTGACCCTCTAACGCTAGCACTCTCTATTCTAATTCTACTCTTATATATATATATATATATATATATAGTCCCTTTTAGACTTGCACTCTATTCATTTACTGCTTGAATAAAAAAAAAAAACTAACACTAGCTTTTCTAATCTTTTTGTATTCTATCTGTTTTCTTTTTATTTATTATACAATTAACGAAAGCAAATAAGGCATCTAACACTAGCTTGCTCTATTCTTTTTCTATTCTATATGTTTTCTTTTTACTTATTATATAATTTAAAAAATGCCTTGCTACGTGTACTACGTTAAGCTAACTGAGACTTGTTATAGCACTTGCATATCATTGCTCTTTTGTTGATTTTTATTGCTTCCATTGTCCTCATTTGTAAGTCGCTTTGCATAAAAGCATCTGCTAAATGACTAAATGTAAATGTAGGTAATGTTAGTTAATGTATTAAAGTGTATTAAAATGTTAGTTAATTATTGTAAAGTGTTACCCAAATAATTTTGAGCGTTCGCTTGAAACTACACCCAATCAATTAAATTAGCATATTAAATGCAAAGTTGACTGGAAGGAAGAAATTGGGTAGGAAAAGGTGCACAAGCAACAGGGATGACCGCAAGCTTGAGAATAACGTCAAGCAGAGCCAATTCATGATATTACTGTGCTTGATTAGCCAGCCAACATGCCTGACCTGAACCCCATATGGAATCTATGGGATATTTTCAAGAGAAAGATGAGAAACAGTCGATCCAACAATACAGAGGAGCTGAAGGCTCAATAGTACCTCAGCAGTGCCACAGGCTCATCGCTTCCATGCCACACTTCACTGATGCTGGAATTTGTGCTAAAGGAGCCCCGACCAAGTATTGAGTGCATATATGAACATACTTTAAAGAACTTGAACTTTTCTATTTTGCAAATCCTTTTTTTATTTTTCTTAGGAAATATTCTAATATTTTGCAATACTGGATTTTTGACTTTCATGAGCTGTAAGTTCACTCATTTTTTTCACTGAATGAGGAACATTATTTAATTATTTTTATTTGTGCACCATAAAAATAGGTTGTAAAAAATGCCACAGGGTATTTCTGTCCACATTTTATCACTCTCATACTTTTTCTCATACTTATACACTCTCATACGTAAAACTATTGTTTAGCTCTTTAGAAAATTGAATGGCAAAATAAAAAGAGCATTAAAATCACTGCGATATTCAAAATGCTGCCTTATTCTATATTCTCAATAATATTGTGAATATTCAATAGATCAACAATCTCATACTAGTAGTCTATTACTAGTCTCTATTCTACTCTCTACTCTATCCTATAAATGCACGTTCATTTTCACATCCATTTCTCCTCTATTCCACTCTGTCTGCTGTTTTCTCTTTCTCAGTCTCTCTCTCAGTTTGTCTCCTTTTTTCTTCCTGCGCTTCACAACTGAGTCAGGCTCTCATTGATTTGGCAGCAGCAAGGAGCATTTGTGCTCACAGGAAGAGCTGGGAGCGAGAGAGCGATTTAGAAGAGAGAGAGAAAAAAGCAAACGAAATTGAGAGTGTACGTGTTGGAGAGTGTCATGATGTATTCTGGAGCAGCGTCAGGATGAACAGAGGCGAGATCGAGTCATTATGAAGGGACGTGTTGTTTGGGGCTTGTGTACACGACACACGACAATATATCACAGATTCTGCTCTTCCTGTTTCATCTGCAGGTAATTAAGGAGATTGATGATGATGTTCACAGACTCTTGAGTATGTCGATTATAATGAGAACTGTGCTTTACTAAGAGAATGTCACTGGTTTCAATGAAAAATCGGCTCCTACAAAAGTGAGTGTCACATTTCTGAAAACAGATGAAGCATCTTAATTAGTGGCTAAATCAATACGGCTGCCTGTCATACTGTGGGAGCCGGTGAGGAATGAATTATTCTAATTCTTGGGAATACAAGGTGATTCAGGGATTTACATGAGGAATGACTCCATTTGCCACCCACAATATGAGCTAAATGGATCGTTCACCAAAAATATTAATTCTGATAACATTATGTGAGGAACAGATAAAAATTAAAGTCATTATTCACTGAAAAATCACTGGAGGGCAAGATTCCTTCAGTTTGGGTATGTTCCTCATCCAAAAAAAGAAAACTTGGATTGTAGTTCAAGATCATAGGCCAGATTTTTGACAGTGAAAACAGATATAACCATAAATATGACCAAAGAAAAAAACCCCCCAAAGAATATGACCATAAATCATATATGTTTAAAGCTGATCTGACAGTCGGACGTAATTTTACGGTTCTATTTTGGGTTTAAGACAACTAATATTCCTTAATATCATTGGATGAGAACAAAACTTGAACTGAATTGAGCTGGATAATGATAATATCATCTTGTTACTTTTACAGATTTGTTACTTTTACAGAAAAAGGTGTGTTTTGAGGGTGAGTAGATGCTACCTTTTTACAATTTGAAAGACAATGTGATCATAAATATAATATTTTTACAGTAGGGGTCAATATTCTGGGTTTAAAAGAATATAATTTATTAATATTCAGTAATATAATCGATTCAACTGCACCGGCACTGAGAATGTCAGATGAGAGCAAGATTTCAACTTGAAATTTTAAATGCACAGCACTTTCCAATGATGTTACGTGTGGTAGCTTTTGAAACTTCGAAAGCACTTAGTGAAAATAACACCTTGCTTACCTCATGGTGTACAGCAGGGTGCCGTCATCTTGGATCCGAAGCAGTTTGTTGGGCATGGTCATGTTGTGTGCGACAGATTTCTTCCCGTTGTGAAAGAATGTGTCTGGAGTCCAGATCTTACTGGCCATCAGGTTGTTCAAACGCAGAATGTTCATCGGCCCCTCAAACTTCAGCCGTTCATCCTTCCAGCTCTGCCTGAAGAAGACATCGATGGTGTACTCCTGCAAAAAGATGAAACAACAGCACATTTTAGACACATTTTGAGGTTCTGTTGGATGTTTTCTGTTGCTAAGGGCTCGGATGGTGTTTTGTTTGTGATAACTGAGCACACACATTACTCTTACAGTGACTGATTGGTGGTGAATTTGATGAAACAACAGCACATTTTAGACACATTTTGAGGTTCTGTTGGATGTTTTCTGTTGCTAAGGGCTCGGATGGTGTTTTGTTTGTGATAACTGAGCACACACATTACTCTTACAGTGACTGATTGGTGGTGAATTTGCTGTTGTGTTCACAATTGTAACAATCCAATCAATTGGACAACCTGGGTTTGTGTTCCTCTTCAAGCAAAGCCTGGCAATGCAATTCAAATTCAGGCATTTTCTTACCCTCAAATGATCTGTGGTGTAACATTTTCTATTCACTTATTTTTGCTCTGGTGGATAAACACAGTTTGCCAACTGATTTGCAAATGGAGTTTACTGCATTTGAGACTCAAGCTCTGTAGGGGAGAGTCAATTGCTCAAACCTTTAACTAGTGCTGCTGAGGGTGATCAGATCCCACTCTTGGCTCCATAAGAGAGATTGTGCTGCCCAGAGATACCATTATGAAGCTCATCACGGCTGGTAGAACAGGGAGAACTTTTAAAATGCTTTAAAGATAGATTACAAGAGGGTTTTGGCTTTAGACTGGGAGGTGAAAAGGTAACGGAGTTCTATCTAACAGTCAACAAGTTTCCAGCAACAATCAGTGGCCACAGTGAATGTGAAACTGCTGTGACAGACATATTTCTGTAAAACTGTGTGCTTTGTACACAATTGTTTCTATATGGTATTAGTATGTTACATGGATACTTTTGTAACAGAAGCCCATCTCCCATGCCGGAAACACTGGTTCGAATCCCACTCGTAGCGTGTTGAGTAGATCCACAGAGGTTACACTTGCAATATTTATAAGCAGTGCTGACAGTATCTGTTCATTGTTCGTATGTTGTTTATAGTGGGTTATTTTTTTATTTCAGTGTTTTGAAAAATGTAATAAAAAACTAAATCATAAAAATTAACATAACTGATGTTTAATATATTGATAAGTCTAGTGGAATTTTGCACCAATAAGATTTCACTCATATATTTCAGCTAGTTGACAAAGCAGCATTTCTCATTTTGTTTTAGTTTAACATTATGTATTAAAATGACGAAAACTGAAATAAAAAATGTAAAAACTATTTATATAGATAAAAAAAAAATACAAAAAATGACAAAAACACACAAGGAAAACCTTAACTAAAACTAAAATTAAAATATAAAATATAAAACATATATATTCTAAATATCAATTCTACAGTGAAAGCAGTTCCGTTCTAAATTCAAAGAACCGTTTGGAGAACTTTTTATGATGGATTTATGCACTTTTATTGGACTTCAAAATCTCGGCCCCCATTAAAAAGCTTGGAAGAACCAGGACATTTTGTAATATAACTCAGAGTGTATTTGTCTGAAAGGACAAAGTCATACACACCTGGGATGGCTTGAGGGTGAATAAATAATGGGGTAATTTTCATTTTTGGATGAACTATCCCTTTAAACTACAAGCAAATCTAATAGTCAAAGCAGTTCTAGACTAACATAAACTGTATACTGTTCTAATACTGAAAAGCAGATGTAGAGAAGAAGCGGTTCTAGACTTAAAACATCTCTGGAATAAAATCAGCTACAGAAAAAAAAAAAAAAAAAAAAATGAAAGCATTTCAAGAATAAAAGCAGCCTGACTAGAATCAGGTCCTGATTTAAAACCAGAGCTAAACTAAATTAAATTTGTTCTGCATTGAAAGTTCCAGACTAAGAGTTCTGGTTTAAAGCAGCTGCAGACTTAAGTGTCACACTGCAAGCAGTTATAGAGAAGCACTGCGACAGAAGTTTTATGACCGCTCAGACAGTGTCTGAACACTGCAGGGACTGTAGCCAGATTCCATCCGCTGCTGCAGGTGCTTTTTTTTGATGGATGTACAGCTCATTCTCTGGCACGTCTCTCGGATCTGGACGATTCGTCCAGTCAGCATTCTGCAATGGTTATGACTGTCTAATTTCAGTCAAGGGGCTTGTATTGTCCCGGCTGAGGTGGGTTTATATGAACATCCATTAACAGGTAGAGATGAACCATGAAACCCCACCGCCATGCCATCCCTGCACTCACATTATTAAACACACCCACCACACACATACAGGTACACACACACACACACACACACACACACACACATAGGGAGTAAGGGAAATAAAGATAAGTAGGTGGTGAGGTCAGGAGTGTTTATGAGATTGCTTTACAGGTGCTGAGTATGCATTTACATTGGATTATTCGTAGACGCATAATTTATATGCGCGCGCGCGTGTGTGTGTGTAAAATAACTGTTCTTTATTAAAAAATATTTTAAAATTTAATTTATTACTGTAATGCAAAGCTGAATTTTCAGCATCCTTACCCCATTGATGAACCATGAAACCCCACCGCCATGCCATCCCTGCACTCACATTATTAAACACACCCACCACACACATACAGGTACATCTACACACACACACACACACACACACACATAGGGAGTAAGGGAAATAAAGATAAGTAGGTGGTGAGGTCAGGAGTGTTTATGAGATTGCTTCACAGGTGCTGAGTATGCATTTACATTGGATTATTCGTAGACGCATAATTTATATGCGCGCGTGTGTGTGTGTGTAAAATAACTGTTCTTTATTTTAAAATATTTTAAAATTTAATTTATTACTGTGATGCAAAGCTGAATTTTCAGCATCATTACCCCATTTTAGACACATTTTGAGGTCTGTTGGATGTTTTCTGTTGCTAAGGGCTCGGATGGTGTTTTGTTTGTGATAACTGAGCACACACATTACCCTTACAGTGACTGATTGGTGGTGAATTTGCTGTTGTGTTCACAATTGTAACAATCCAATCAATTGGACAACCTGCTTGTGTTCCTCTTCAAGCAAAGCCTGTGAATGCAATTCAAATTCAGGCATTTTCTTACCCTCAAATGATCTGTGGTGTGAGCACTTATTTTTGCTCTGGTGGATAAACACAGTTTGCCAACTGATTTGCAAATGGAGTTTACTGCATTTGAGACTCAAGCTCTGTAGGGGAGAGTCAATTGCTCAAACCTTTAACTAGTGCTGCTGAGGGTGATCAGATCCCACTCTCGGCTCCATAAGAGAGATTGTGCTGCCCAGAGATACCATTATGAAGCTAATCACGGCTGGTAGAACAGGGAGAACTTTTAAAATGCTTTAAAGATAGATTACAAGAGGGTTTTGGTTTTAGATTGAGAGGTGAAAAGGTAACGGAGTTCTATGTAACAGCCAACAAGTTTCCAGCAACAATCAGTGGCCACAGTGGATGTGAAACTACTGTGACAAATTCACAGACAAGACACACACACACACATATCAGGGAGTAGGGGAAATAAAGATAAGTAGGTGGTGAGGTCAGGAGTGTTTATGAGATTGCTTCACAGGTGCTAAGTATGCATTTACATTGGATTATTCGTAGACACATCATTTATATATGTGTGTGTGTGTGTGTGTGTGTGTGAAATAACTGTTCTTTATTAAAAAATATTTTAAAATGTAATTTATTATGCAAAGCTGAACCCCAGTCTTCAGTGTCACATGATCCTTTAGAAATCATTCTAATATGCTGATTTGCTGCTCAAAAAAACAAAAAAACAAATAAATAAAAATCGTATTGTTATAAATGCTGAAAACAGTTTTGCTGTTTCATATTTTTATGGAAACATTCTTTTATTTTTATTTCTTTCCATTTCATTTTTTTTCTTAAAAAACATTTGCATGGTAATGTATGTAATGTAAGGATTGAAATCCTAAGAAATATAACAATTTTGGTTCTTGAATTGCAGATTCCATTAATTATACTTTTAAGGAAGCTACTGGTCCTCACTGTATGCTAAATAAAAATACAAAAACAATGCCATTTGTCATCAAAAAAGCAGTTCATGACTCAAAACATTTCTATACTGAAAGCAGGCCTAGAATAAAAGCATATATAGACTATCATGAAGGCATTTTAAGAATAAAAGCAGCCGGACTCAAAACACTTCTATATTGGACTGGACTGCAGACAAAAGCACTGCGACAGAAGCCAGAAGTTTTATTACAGCTCAGACACAATCAGAACACTGCAGTGACTGTAGCCAGATTCATTAACGATGTGTTGTCTACTTTGTATCATCTTAGTGTAATTTAACAGACAGCGCACAGTCTTTCTCCATTCAATTAAGACTCCAAACACAGTTCAGGTAAAATATTACTTTGCTGTGGTGCTACTACTAAATCCTAGGCATTTTAACATTTCTATACTGAAAGCAGGCCTAGAATAAAAGCATATATAGACTATCATGAAAGCATTTTAAGAATAAAAGCAGCCGGACTCAAAACACTTCTATATTGGACTGGACTGCAGACAAAAGCACTGCGACAGAAGCCAGAAGTTTTATTACTGCTCAGACACAATCAGAACACTGCAGTGACTGTAGCCAGATTCATTAACGATGTGTTGTCTACTTTGTATCATCTTAGTGTAATTTAGCAGACAGTGCACAGTCTTTCTCCATTCAATTAAGACTCCAAACACAGTTCAGGTAAAATATTACTTTGCTGTGGTGCTACTACTAAATCCTAGGCATTTTAGATCTAGCTAGATTGCATTTATGCTGTTGTTTAAAGGGGTCATCGGATGCAAAATTCACTTTTACATGTTGTTTGAACTGAAATGTCTCTTGGCAGTGTGTGTACACAACCACTCTATAATGATAAAAATCCACCCAGTGCATTTTTAAAAATCCCCATAAATCATAAGCACTTTCTCAGAGCAAGCCGTTCACGTAATTTTGCCATGCCCCTCCCACATCTGTTGACAGACACTGGCGTTTTAGCCAGTGTTAATTTCGTTGAATTATTTTTGTCACAATTTTTGTCAACAACATTTTCTCACCGATGAAAACGAGACGATAACTAAATAAAAACCAGTTTTTAATGACAAAAAAATAAATAAAACGAAAATATAATCATAGAAATAAATATCTAAAATACATATATTTAAAAAAACTTGTTTTATTTAATTTAGTTTATAAGCTTTAGCTTAACCTGATGTACTAAAATAACCAAAACAGAAATAAAAAAATAATAATGCATTACAAATGAACTAAACCCTTTAGAATTTAGTAGACTAAATCTACTTTAGATTTAGTCGACTAAAATTGTATGATATTTAGTCGACTAAAACTAAAACAATTCAGATGACTAAAATATGACTAAAACTAAATGGCATTTTCGTCAAAAGACTATGACTTAAACTAAATCAAAATTTGCTGTCAAAATTAACACTGGTTTCAGCATAGACCTGCCCTGAGTGAGCTGTAAACAGTCTGGCATTGTTTCGAGAATGACTCCTAAGCGATTGAGGTGTTGTTGGATGTAATAATGAACATAGCAGTCGTCATTTACTCCCGACATCAAAAACGTTTGTTTTTGAAGGGAATGCTGTAGAATTACTGTAGAACTCATTATAATCAGTGATGCTGTCTACACTGGATACGACGCCGCGTGACACGACAAATCCCCGTACTGACACAAGGTTCAAATGATTTGCAACGGTCGCTTTGTCGCGTCCACTACACAACATTAAGGTTGCCTTCGTAGAGGGTTTATAAAGGTGTTTGTTAATGACTGATAAGTCATTTGCAAATGTATTTTAAATCGTTTTTGAGCAGTTATAACTGCATGAATAAGAATTGTGACTTTAAAGCAAGAATGGAAGAGAGGGGCGGGGTGAGCAGTAGCTCATTATCATTTAAAGGGACATGCACCGAAACGGGTCGCTGTGAACAGAGCTGTATTTGACAAGGTAAAAAGGGTGTTGTTTTACACTACCATTGAGAAACTTTAACCAAAGTATGTTATAGACTTTGATGCGGTCAGATATACGTGGCATTACAGCTCGGGAAGTATGCTCAAACTGCTCGAAACCCTCCCTCCCTTCCATCTATAAGTATCAAGCATATTATTATGCACCTTCTGACTGTCGTCTTCTTTTTGTTTCAGATTACCAAGGCTTTCAAATTTAGCTGTCATGGACCTCACTGCCAAGAGACATTCATTCTCCATAGCAAGCTACAGTATAGTCGTCCCGGGATTCACTGCCACATCTACATGTTACCACCGTTTCACTTAAGACATTACTTATGTTCCTTAATCATCTGTATATCACTCAAGCTGATGGTTCCGGGGGGTTAATGCTAAAGCTCTCGTATGTGCAAATAATTATGGAACGAGAACCTCCATAAAAAACCATACCACCAAAGATAACTTGTGTTCAATAAACTCAACGTAACTTGCCAACGTGGTCCTCCTGCCTGAAAGAGATTTAAATTGAAGTTGATTATTAATACTATTATTATTAAAGAGATTTAAATATTGGTTGGTTTTGTTCCATTAAAATTTAAATGTTCTATTAGGAGATGATTTGCAAAAAGTAAGAAAGAAAAGACTGAAAGGTCTTTAATGTCGAGGTAAACATTCTGTCCCAGAATTGTAAAAATATGGATTCCTGGACTTAAGTGTGTGTGTGTGTGTAAGCGCAGTATGACAGCAGATATCAGTTCAGCTGAATCTCAGCTGTCCTCATCTCACCCCAGCTGCATACGGAGACTCCTGGGGGCCGTAGGGCAGTACAGGGGCCAAACAAATACTATTCCGTCTCTAACCTCCCTCTCCACTTTCCTTGTTGTCCTTCCATCTCACTCGCCTCCTATTCCATACCGTCTGCTCCATGGCTCAGAGGCACACAGCATTAATAGACATGATGACCTTTGTGTGCTGGTGTGTGTGTGTGTGTGTTTGTGCATCGTGGTTTTGTTTAGCCCAGATAAAGCAGCACTGGAGGCTTAGTTCAGAGTAGGTTTAACAGGATACGGAACCACCAGGTTCACCCTCATCCATCACAACCGGACATCTCACACGAGGATGATGTTGGTTTAAGATTCCCAGTGCTACCCACAAGTCATAGCTGTCACCGCACTAGCTGACAGAAACTAATGACTATAAAGAGAAAGAGGCATGATGGAAAAAGAGAGATGCTGGATCCCATAGGAAAGAGAAACCATAAATGAGATCTCTTAACCCTATAAAACCTACTGTATCATATTTGATACGCAAAAGCCTCTAAATGATCAACATGATTAAAAACTTTGCTGAAAAACTCGTAAACAATCTTCAGGTTGTGGTTCATGTGTCTTTATGCTGTGAAATAATTACTGATTTCTGTAAAGTAAATGTTAGATTAACTCATATCAGTTAGTGTTATTTCAAGATGAATAATTACTTGACTGAGGCAGGTTCATATTGAGATCTCTGATGTTTGATGGCAGAATTTGGTAAACTGACAAATTTATGCACAGTTTCAGACATTGTTCAGGTCTTTTTCCTCAGTAGACAATGAGAATGAGACTTCAGCAAACGTTCCATTTGTTTTCATTTCAATTCACAGTGCATAGATAGTAATGCATAGATAGTAATGAGATTTCTGATTTCACTCCATGATGTACTGTACTACACATTTATTACACATAAATTCTTCCAAGACCCAGGGTTATTATAGTTAACTAAAACTAAAACCACAAAAAGTTTGTCACTTGAAATAAAATAAATGCTAACTGAAATAATATAAAATATATTTTAAAAATAAACGTATTTTTCCTTCAGCTAGTTCCCAAAGCAATATTTCCCATTTTAATTTAGTTTATATGGCACTAAAATAACTAAAACTGAAATAAAAATGACTAAAAAAACTACATAGACATACATTAAAAAAGGCAAAAACAAAAAAAATCACAAAAAATGTAACAAAATGCCAGTATATATATATAAGAAAATCTGTCTTGTTATGCAATTAAGTCTCCAAAAGCAACCCTTAAACAATAATATTTTCATCCGAGAATAGGTGATTTCCTGATGCTACCTGGAAAAGGTGTGATGTTCATTTGACATTGCTCTGCCGAATTCTTCTATGTATGCTATTTGTGTCACCTACAATGCAATTTAAACAGAATTACCCTGGTACTGCTTCACATTATTCTAATAAACCCTCACTAACTGATGTCATCCTGACGGCAAACATGCTAACGCTCAGCAGCCACACCTACCCAACCGTTTCAGCTCATTACCCACGAGTCTTTTCACTCAGCTGTTTACCTGAGTGTCACACGGTTCCCAGCAGGGTCAGCTCTAATGATGAGGGTTAGCATGGCCACAGGGCATTGAGACAGAGAGAGAGAGAGACAGGCCGTCATTGTAAACCCACAGCGCAGAAAACTAAATCCACAGGCTTTTGCTAACAGCTCAAAGTTGTTGCCGATAACAATGTGACCTCTGATTTGAAATGAAATCACAAAACAACAAGCAAAAGATATTGTCACTTGTTTACTAGCTATTTACAAGCTAAGGAATCAAACTTGGACATGTTTTAGAGCACGCTACGCTCAATGTAGCCATTTCTTCAAATTATTGACATGAATCATTCATCAGGGACAAGAAATCATAAATGGCTTTTCTTGAGGTGTGTATACAACAGCTCTTGAGATGGAAACTCAGATCTCTACATAGGCAACAACTGTGCACAGAATAATTAGAAATAAAGCAAACAACACAATACCCTAAAAAAGAGGAGGAGGAGATTCAATACCAATATGAAGTAAAGAAGACTATTTCATAATTATTTTATTTAATCACAAATAACTAAAATAATGAAAATTAAAATAAAACAAATGTATTTTATCAATGCATTTTAACAATAAATGAAATATACACTATACAAATATACTACAATCTGGTGAAAGTTTTTTTTTTAACAAAAATGTTTTTAAAATAAATCTATTATGCTTATCAAGACTACATTCATTTGGTAAAAACAGTAAAATTGTGAAATATTATTACAATTTTAAATAACTCTTTTCTATTTAAACATATTTTAAAATGTAATTTATTTCTGTGAATTGTTTCTGTAATTTATTTCTGTTAAAATGTCATTTAAAATGTGATGCAAAGCTGAATTTTCAGCATCTTTCTAAAATCTTCATTGCCACAAGATCCTTCAGAAATGATTCTAATATGCTGATTTGCTGCTCAAAATCACTTCTTATTATTATCAATGTTGAAAACAGATGTGCTGCTTCATATTTTTGTGGATATATTTTTCAGCATTCCTTGACGAATAGAGAGAAAAGAACTGCACTTTTTTGAAATAGAAATAATTTGTAACATTATAAATGTCTTTACTGCCACTACTGTTCAATTTAATGTGTCTTTGCTGATTAAAAGTAGAGCCCGACCGATATGGATTTTTGGGGCCGATACGATACTGATATTAGGGAGTATATATGATATCGATATATCGGCCGATATTCTTTGTGTATATTATAGTACAGTACCAGTCAAAAGTTTGGACACTTTCCCATTCATGTGTCCAAACATTTGACTGGTACTATAGGCCTATATAGAATACAGACCTCTGTAAATAAATATAAATTCACGTCTCGCGCACTTTAATGCACTTTGAATGTAACGTGTACATTCCCGTAGAACTGGAATCATGGCGGAATATCATGTGAAGTCCTCTTCGCAGGGCACTTACGGTCGAATAAGCCAACGCTTGAATGCTGCTGCCTGAACAAGAGACCTCCTTACTGAAATGAAAGTGTTGGCTGGTGTCACTATCTCGCGAACGCGCCGGCGGATCTCCACCAAATTCGGGGGATCCCTTCAGCTCGAGGAGCCCTCTCGAACGCCACCCTC
>NW_015653468.1:356968-362435 GCF_001515625.1 Sinocyclocheilus rhinocerous | reverse complement strand
GGGGGTGGTCTCATTCGAAAGAGGGCCTCGAGACGTACACTCGATTCGCGTTCAAGAGGGTTCCTCGAGCTGAAGGGATCCCCGAATTTGGTGGGGATTCGCCGTGCCTTTACGGAGATATGGCCGTTCAAAGTTTCAATGGTTTTCCATAGACTTAAGCTTTAAAGCGTTTCATCCAGGTAGCAAGTAGCAAACAATGCTGGACAAACTAAGTAATTACACCATTTCAAGCATTTTATCTGCATTATATGTTCTGGAAAAAAAAAAGTTCAAGGCTCATATCGGCAGATAATATCGGCTAAACGATATATCGGTCGGGCTCTAATTAAAAGCATGCATTTCTTTAAAAAAGGACTAATCCAAAACCTTTGAAAGTTAGCTTTCATTCTATAAAATTACTTATTAAATTTTTACTTTACGCAGTCACTACCTAGCTACTGCTTACTTACTCATAATCAAACTTACCAACCCCAAACTTTTCAACAGTAGTGTAGATATATTTATAATATTCGAATTCTGGAACAGCCTTTGCATTAAAATGCTCTCTAGGTAGGAAGGTCACCAGGTTTCGAAGCAGAGCTGAAGTTGACACTGAAATGTGTATTTGCATGTTGAATTCATAATGAAAGTGTAATATGGAGAAGAGCTATTATTCAGTGAGGCAGAATGAGTTCTTTTAAATAATTGATAGTGCAAAGATTTACGTGCAGAATGAGGAAGGACTATCTGCTACTACGTTGAGAGGGAATCTATTTCAAAAGAAAAAAAAATGACCGTCAACTGTCAGAGCACTTGAAAAATAAAAAGAGAGAGGGATGGTGCGGCAGAGGAGGATAATAAGCTCAGGGGAATGTGGAGAGGCAAAGAAATTGAACAATTTGTCTTTGAAAATGAAAAAAATATATCAAAGACTTAGACGTGCCTCTGTGAACTGCTCTCCCTCCTGCCAGACAGGGTCAGCATGCTAACGCGTGAAAGCATGGCAACGACGTCGCTGTACAATGAATGCCATGCATTGTATGTTTCAATATGGACTGCTGAAAAAAAAAAGACAGAAGAGCAGTCACTGACTCGAGAATGGAGGGAGAGAGAAAAGAGTGAAGGGTGGATGAGCAGAAGCAAAGGAAGGAGGAAAGCGAGTGATAAAGGGATGGAAGGAGGAAGAACGGTTTGTTTTCTTGGGTCTGAGGAGCAGAAGGTGTAGCATCTGGGTCTAATCTCAAAGACACGGGAGATCAGGGCTGAGACGCTCATACTGAGACACTGATGAGTGGACACATGGACGCACAGCACACACACACACACACACACACACTCTTGCATCTCTCACTAGTCTAAATAATTAATCTAGCCTGGAGTGAGTGGGTTTCTGATACTGACAATTTGTGCTGATGCCGCTATGCACCAATGTCCATTATGACTGTATATGTGTGTACACATGCCTCTTTGAGTGAGTAGTTGGCTGAATACATTTGTGATTCAGACATGATGAACAATTACTCCTCCCTAATGGCTTTTGATGGTATTGATTTCAGAGAAGCAAGCATTTGTACTAATGCCTATTTGGAGCATCCGTATTTTGAATCACAGCATGGGGTAAGTTTATCGTATTATAGCTTGAAACAACCAATTTTTTAGCCTCAAATTATATACTTGTGTGTACTTGTGTAAGTAAAGCTGTGCTCAGTGGTGCCATGTTTATACATCCTGAATAAAACACTGCAGGACAGAGAGACCCAAAAATAGTGTATGAGCTGTGTTAACACCTAGGGCTCAGGAAGGGGCTGCTTAGAGTATGCGATAAAGGACACTTCCTGGCACTGATAAATAGCCCTTTCCTGACTGTTCTCTACATAGTAAAGTACTTGCTATTTGATCAAGGGTTGATAACAAACACCCTCGCTTGAAATATGCAGACTGTAAATGCAATGTTTTTGTGTGTGTGTGTCTCTTTATATATATATATATATATATATATATATATATTAAATGATTAATGAATAATGATTCTAAAAATGTAAACTGGTATAATCATCAAGTAATAAAATATTTTGTACAGAACTTGTGTAACAACAGTCCTTATTTTCATAAATATTACATTTTATGACATTGCCATAATAATGAAAATGATATTTAAAAAAAAAAAAAGTCATGGGATCTACAGGGGTTCTCTCTGTGACGTCATTCCCTGTTTTAGGCCTTTCTTGTCACATGACAACAAAATGCATATATTTATTTTCCTGACAAAGGTTTGCAAATATTTATGGAAACTTGTTTCCGCCACAGAAAAAATATAAAAAAGGTCATTTTGACTTTTTATCTTACAATTCTGACTTTTTTCTCGCAATTTGAGTTTACATCTCACAATTCTCATTCAGATTTATGAACTATAAAGTCAAAATTGTGTGTTTATATCTCACAATTCTGACTTTTTTGTCTGAGTAGTCTGATAAAAAAGTTGCAATTACCTTAACTTTTTTTATTCTGTGGTGGAAATGGGCTTCCATAAATATTAATATATTACAACTAATAATATTTAAAAACAAAACTGCTTAATTTTTATATAAATGTATTTTTATTTTTATGAAAGAATAAGAAATTATTATGCCAAAAACTAGCAATTTCTTCAGACTTTTTTGCAGGATAAATCACCTACACTGTAAAATTGTTTCTACATAATTATTATTATTTTTCAATATTTTTTGACGTAAAAATGCATTTTAATTCTGAAATTGAAAACACATTTAGTACAATAAGATTTATTCATTTCATTATCTTTAAATGCTGCATTTTAAATATTGTTTAACAACAGAAAATGAGTATTACATCACTGACTGTACAAACTACTGTGGTATTTTGCAGAAACAGTCTATGGTTATATGATTCTGTAATGAAAAGCATGAACGAGCTAACACTGCAAAGCCATACAAGACTAGTGCAGCTGCATGCACTGATTGTTAATTTGCTTTGTTAGTTTGTTTGCAGCTGAATCAAACTTTCATTTAATTTAATGGCTTTCGATTAAAGTTCATTTGAAGCTCCAGGGTGGGCTGTTAAGTATGCGTGTAACGTACATCACGTGCGAATACAATCAGAACGCATTGTTAGCACACATATTCAATGCGGCTTACATGAGTCATACGTTATCTCCCCAGAACAAAAACTCCTTTAAGAAGCTCTGAATTCATTGAGAAGTGTCAGAGTGACGGCGTGAGTCACAGGCACTAATTCACAGTGTCACGGACACAGTCAGGTGGCAAAGCCTTTCATTTCCTGCCTCGGTTCCGTCGGATATGAAACTCATTCGGGTCACCGTGGACCGCTGGTTATTTAGCACTGACCGTGTCCCCACAGGGATCCGAACAGAGCTCGTTGTCACAACTTGATATGTGTGGACATTAATACGTTAGCAGTGGCGCTTTTCAAAAAATGACACCTGTACAGATGGCGGCCCTCTATAGGCAGCAGTTAGATAAAAGACTGATCAGCTGTTGTGTTATTCACATTTACATTTATGCACTTGGTAGATGCTTTCCTGCAAAGCGACTTACATTGCACTCAAGGCGCATTCCCTGGAAATCAAACCCATGACCCGGCCATGATCTAATGTTTGAGCTGCATTATGAGCCATCGCTAGACATAAAGTAGTCTAAGCCTCAGACATCACGTCTATGGACTGTCTGATGCTCAATGCATACAAAAATAGATCCAGTCTCAATGGCTGGCGTATTTATAAATTGTTTTAATCGAGTAACTAAAACTGTAATTGCACGTTGATGCAGCCCAGAAAAAGATTTTTTTTACATACCACATTCAGACCACAAAGTTTATACATATTTTGCTCTAATTTCAACCATTAGGTACATTACTGTTTAAAAAGAAATATTCAGTAAAGAAGCATTAATCTGAACAAACGTGACAGCAAAGCTATTTATGTTACAAAGGCTTTCTAATTTAAATAAATGTTGTTCTTTTGAACTTTCTATTCATCAAAGAATCTCTAATTTTCATAATAAAAAGAAATAAGCAGCAAATCAGCATATTAGAATGATTTCTGAAGGATCATGTGACACTGAAGACTGAAGTAATGATGCTGAAAATTATGCTTTGCATCACCAGAACAAATTACATTTTATGGACTGCTGAAAAAAAAAAGAGAGAAGAGCAGTCACTGACTCGAGAATGGAGGGAGAGAGAAAAGAGTGAAGGGTGGATGAGCAGAAGCAAAGGAAGGAGGAAAGCGAGTGATAAAGGGATGGAAGGAGGAAGAACGGTTTGTTTTCTTGGGTCTGAGGAGCAGAAGGTGTAGCATCTGGGTCTAATCTCAAAGACACGGGAGATCAGGGCTGAGACGCTCATACTGAGACACTGATGAGTGGACACATGGACGCACAGCACACACACACACACACACACACACAAATGTAGCAAAATAGCACAGCTACTGCTGTCATCAAAACAAAAATATTAAACAAAACGAGAGGTGGAAAGCATATTAAAATCTCATGAAATGTATCTGTATTCATTTTGGTTCAGTATGCAGCCCAGAAAAAGATTTTTTTTACATACCACATTCAGACCACAAAGTTTATACATATTTTGCTCTAATTTCAACCATTAGGTACATTACTGTTTAAAAAGAAATATTCAGTAAAGAAGCATTAATCTGAACAAACGTGACAGCAAAGCTATTTATGTTACAAAGGCTTTCTAATTTAAATAAATGTTGTTCTTTTGAACTTTCTATTCATCAAAGAATCTCTAATTTTCATAATAAAAAGAAATAAGCAGCAAATCAGCATATTAGAATGATTTCTGAAGGATCATGTGACACTGAAGACTGAAGTAATGATGCTGAAAATTATGCTTTGCATCACCAGAACAAATTACATTTTATAATATTTAAAGCTGCAGTCCGTAACTTTTTTTGGTTAAAAATGATCCGAAATCAATATTTGAGCAAGTACCAGCCAGTGTTCAAAACTATCGCCTTACTTTAGCCCGATTCACAATGGTTAGCTTATGATAATGTTTTCTAATTTGAGTGGTACGGGTAGGTTTTCGCGGGAAATTCGAGCATGGCACTGCGTCATTATGTCACGTCTGTAAACAACGAAGTTGTCCCGGCTACTAGGCTATCGCATGTGAGGATCCTGCAGGTGGCCGATCGTTTATAGCCTTTTCTCACAGCAGCCAGAATAATTAAATGTATCATTTTGATGGCGGATTGTAATCCATAAAGGATTATATGTTTATGAAACACATGTGAATGAAATTAAATTATATTCCAGTTATAAATGTGCTTCTGATAACAGATAGCCTGGGAGTACACAAGATTTGTATTTGAAAGAAAACCAGTTCGAAGGGTGCATAATTTGCTTTTTGGGTTACAATAATTTCTTAATATGAAATTCGAAGAGTATGACAATTAGATTAGACTGTGCAGAAATTGAAATCTACACGCTAA
>NW_015653468.1:352086-355624 GCF_001515625.1 Sinocyclocheilus rhinocerous | reverse complement strand
ATGTGATATGAGCTAACTGATCTTTAGATTTAATCACCGTTGGTAGCGAGATTTATGGTAATGCTTTTTTCCTCAGTTGAACAAACGTGGCAGACTTGTTACTTACTTGTTCAGATGGCAATATACGGTGAAAATTCTTATTTGGGTCACATATTCCAAGACGTAGGCTAGAATCTGTGATTGCGAAGTACAGTAAATATCCACACCGGTGCGGTGACTGACTGCCACACATACTCTTCAGAACATTAGATTCATCCGCGCTGGAGCCGCGCCGACTCACAACCCACGCAAGCTAGATAATTCCGCACACAGCTGCAATTCCAGGTTTTCAAACAGAGATGGCGGCAAAGAGGCAAAACTTACCGACTGCAGCTTTAAATAGAAAACTGCTATTAAAATGTAAATAATATTTTAAATTGTAATAGTATTTTGTAATAATATTGCACAATATTACAGTTTTTACTGTATTTTTTTATCAAATAAATGCAGCCTTTGGTATGCACAATTGACGTTCTACAAAACATTAAAGGTGCTGTATGTAAGTTTTTGACTCTACTAAAGCATAAAAATACCATAATATGTTTGCAGATATTTAAGAAACATGCTAAGTTAACATACTTGTTTATTTGAAAAACAATGCTACAGTCAGTTATTCTCCTTTGAAAATGTGCGTTCCGGGCCGGAATGTCGGTCTCTGTTTTGGTTTGTGAAACCCGCCCACTGCCAGTTTACCCAGTTGTATTTCGGGACCCTGGGTTGCCAGTTGGCAAAAAACACAGTGTATTTCATTTCATTCATCGTCAAGTGCGCTCGTTCCTGTTGGTGTCGTCAATCTGGCAACCTGCGTGTGCGTCAAGTCTGAGGAGGAGGGGCTGGGTGAAAAAAACCCTCTCTGCCCCCATCAAGTTAGCCAGGGAAGAAGCATACTTCAACATGTTAAAAATGTGTAATATATACTGCAAAATAATCATGAAATTGCATTATTTTGTCACACTATTCGACTGGTAGTCATGTTAGCACCTATTAAAAATCAAAAAATCAAATGTATTTCGTTTGTATTGTGTCTACTACTTGGTGTCTACTAGGTCTGTAAACTTTTGAAACACATGTGACTAAAGGCTGAGCTCTAATTGGCTTGTTTCAGATTGTCCTCGACCCTCTCACTTTTGATTTTAGCGAATCAATATTGTTTTTATGAACAGTATATTGGCCTCATGTGATTGGACCATTCTCGACTGTCAAATAGGCGCAATATCTCTTTCAAGATGAAAGTAAATTTGATTTTAACTTTACAAAAAATCCTTTCACAAGGCGTTCAAATGAAGAAAAATATATATGGATGGAGCTTGGACGGAGTTGGCTCGCTGGATGCGATGTAAGTCATGCCTTTTTTTGTTCCCCCTGTTTGTTATTTCAAAGTCCTGTCACCGAAGCGTTGTGGGCAACGACACAGAAGGTAACTGAAACAATGCAGTTTAACTTGAGCCGATCATCGAAATCCAAGCACAATGGTTTGTGTAGATAATGCAGTTACAATGGACATTGTCTCTTTTCAAGTCTTTATGTAAGAATTATTATATGCAAAATAATTAAATAATAGATAAATAATAGATAAATAATAAAATATAAATAATATAGTGTCCCTTCTTCAGTTGGACATACATTCAGTTATGTCTGACAACTTGACAAATATATTGTCAATAGCATTAAAATTAGGATAAAAAATTATGGTCTATAAGTATTTAGGAGATTACCGTTTTTGCATACTTATTATATTGGGCTTTATTAAACTTTATTAAAATGAATTTATATGCACTTTTTTAACTACAAGTCAGTTTATTGAACCATTTTCACAGGCTTTATCTAGAAGGATTTGCTACTGTCCTGTGGCTCCCTCGTGTGGACAACATTAGTATTATGGCCTTCATCTCTGAATAACATTAATATAAATGGCTAATATATTTATGAATGATTACAAATGTTTAATGATTACTTGATTGATAATATATCCACATTAAACTCAAATTCACTGATTCGGTATCTTATTTCATGCGGTATCTTAATGCGGTGCAAGTTCTGTTTCACAGTGAAAAACAAAGTATAACAAAGAATATGGGTGACAGCGTTCATGGCATGTTTGTGGCTGCCAAGTTTCAGCTGTAGAAGCACGCAACATCCGGTAAGTGATGCTTGCTCGCTCTCAATGGCTATCGCGGGTATCACGTCAGAGGCAGCCAGATCAAGAGTGGTAATATTAAACATGTTTGATATTTACGATTTGAGTTCGGGGACGCGCTGTCTCAGTCGGGAGCAGTTAAATAATCGTAATGACACCACACAATAGAGGATGTTTTGGACAAAAAAATCGCTTGCGACAAGCCTCAAATCGGGCCACGCCCCCCGATCATTATATATATAGTGAGTCAGTTTTAATTGGTATATTTTCTTGTTTTCATTTTAATTTAAGTTAAAGTATTCATTCAAGTTGTAATTTTTAATATTTTTTTGCAAATATATTTTTTATAAATTTTTATTTCAACTAGTTATTTTAGTATTCAAGTTGAAATAAGAAATGTTGCCTTAGTAACTTACTGAAATATGTATTTTTAAATATTTTATTTCAGTTAACATTTATTTCAAGTGATGAAAATGTTTTATTAATGGTTTTAATTTTAGTTTCAATTTAATTTTAGTTATACTACACTATAATTACTATAATAATCCTTATATAACTATGATAACCCTGATGTGTACTTTCTAGTCATTTATTGTACTGTAAATTATTTCAGATTTACTAGCCCCTTTACAGGTAAACAATCTGTGGTTGGTCAGGCGGTCTGTTCCTGTAGGTGGTTCTTGGCTTGAAAATTCTGCAAAGTGCTGGTCCATGACGCTGATAGTGATGGCAAAGGGATGCTATCTGTCCGCCTGTGACAAATAAATGCAAAAAAATTATTCCACTCACCATGTCGGTGTCTGAAACAGGGCCAAAACTGGTGACGTAAATGTCGGTCTTCACTGTGGTAACTCGATCTGGAAAAACAAAAAGAAGAAACATCAAAATGACCAGTGTTATTTTCCCAGAGTGCAACGGCAACAGCCTTGTCTCATCTACCTTGAAAGGGGCATCTTTGTAAAACTGCATTGTCCGAGAGAAGAGATTATTTGTGAATTTCACATTTTCTTTACAGGTTCACAGCAGAAAGAGCATCTTTCTTTCCTGAGATGAAAGCGTGCATTAGGCAGGGGTAAATGTGCTTGTGTTTACTGGCCCTGTGTTAGGTTGGCTAGTAATCAAATCTTTCTGTTCATGCTTCAATATATTAATTTCCCCCCTCCTTTTTCTGAGCTTTCTTTCTTTCTGGCATTCAAAAGAGCTCTTGATATTTCCTCTGCTCGCTGCACTAAACAACACAGGCCCACAGTAAGTAAATTCAGCCAGACAGTGAAATATTAAATACAGAACTATTCTGAGAAATACACACACGCACACGTACACACACACACACACACACACACACACACACACACGCACGCA
>NW_015653468.1:351783-352069 GCF_001515625.1 Sinocyclocheilus rhinocerous | reverse complement strand
TCATCTCTCTCTGTCTCTCTCTCTCTCTCTCTCTCAAACGATCGATCGATAATTAATTGAAATACATGCTATAATTAATTCAAATAAATGTGGTCTTACCGCACTATTTCATCTCTGTGTCTGATTTGAAGCGGGCAGAATGTTAGCGCTAACGTACCATAACTGACAAAAATACTGTAATAATAATCATCTTTACCCTTCTGGTCAAATATTGCACTGCAAAGAGCAATACTAGTTTTGTCTATAACTTGGCAAATGACCATGGAATAAGTGGGATAATCAACGG
>NW_015653468.1:347174-350571 GCF_001515625.1 Sinocyclocheilus rhinocerous | reverse complement strand
ACACACACACACACACACACACACACACACACACACACGCATAACTACTGCATTTTCACTGATACTTTAAAACAGAACCAAATAACTGTAAAACATAACTCAAATAAAAATATAGCACAATTTCAAAATTCCTAACCCTAATTTTTAGGACTCTTGTTGCAAATTTTGCTGAATAAAACTACCAGTTTTCTGCAAAACTGCAATTGTACATTCATTTAACTGCAGTTTCCAGGTGAAATAACCACTACTGGCAATAAACCACCAATAATTTTTGTTGCTTTTCATATAAATTATGATTACAGGGGCAGATTACTGAAGAATAAAGGCTTATACATTACTTAATCCACTTCAAATGGTGTATGAATACTGTGAAGACACTTTAAAAAAGCTCAAAGACTTGTAGATGGAAAAGCAAACCTGGCATGATTGCTTTAGCAAATGCATTTTGCTGAATGTTTGCTCGGTTAGGTTTAGGGTATTTTAAATCATAATAGAACATTAACCTTTTAGCTCCACTCACTGGACATTTCATTTTTAACCTGCATGTTACATACTACAAACTGCGTAATGAAACGTTGCCACTTCAGAATGACCGATTGATCGATCATTATCGCACTGATAACCAATTGCTGAAACAATCAGTTATCAGCAAAAATGCATACCGATAGTTTTCCAGGTTGAGTCCATTGCTTTTGCACATTTTCTTGTCGTCCCTGTATTACATATATTATATGTATAATGTATATTACATGATACAGCTTATAATGCCTCTTGTGGATGTATCATTTAAAAAAGTGGAGTGAAATGAAATACTCTAAGCAATATATTTCAAGTTTTGCAGAATTGTAGGCAGAGTTGCATATTTGTAGTAAGCCTAGGTTGCAAGCTACTTACTACAACAGTCCTAAAAATTGATTTTTAAATACAAAAAATTACACAGCAATACAAAATACAAAATTCTGCTTTGCTACACAAAAAAAGAGGTTTCAATGCAAACAAATGCAGAGCAGCACTCTGTCCCATATGCAGATAAATATCAGAATGAATGATATAATCTCATAAGTTCAAAGTGAGAGCCCGGGGGTCTTCAGCGCTTCTTTAGTGCTTAAAGTGGCGAGTGTATTCTGAGCTTGGAGAGGCTGGTGTGTTATATTAATAGCTGGCTAATGTAGGGGTGGTTTATTCAGCGCTGAGCAGGAGGAGAGAGGCTCGGAGACACCAGGATGCTTTGATGTCTTTTCTGTGGGGTTTTTATTCACTTTATTCTCCTGTTTCATAAACACAAGCTGATAAAAATACTGTGTAATCAGCCGACGACAACAGCAATCAAACAAACAAGAAGAAATTAAGACTGCTCATCTTAAAACAATGTCACTCTCCTTTTCTGTCTGTCTCTGTCAGGTCTCTAAAATTGCCCTAATTATACAATGTCGCACGCTCGTCTGGGCGCCGACCCAACGAGGATAGAAAAGGGGAAAAAATGCATTGATATTCATCTCTGGCTAGATTTTGCATGCCGTTTCTGCACAGAATCGATAGACTGCCATGGGAAAGTATAAAAAGACATAGAAAAACATGTTTTCGTCTTCTCAGGTCTTCTCTGTGTTGAGGGTAGTTGCAGTGCAGTGTTGCTATGCAGTTTCTAAGGTGTTGGAAGTGGTATCTTATTTATTGCTATGAGATTTCTAGATGGTTGCTATAGAGCTGAACATTGATTAAAATAAAACTGAAATGCATTGTGGCTTAGAACATAAAAAGAGAAAGATTGCAGTTTCATGTTCTTTTACACACAAGCAGCTCATTATCTGATGCTTTCAGTGTCTCAACATATCACCTTTTTATCAGATTTGAAATGAAAAGTTTTTAAACCTGTTGCCAACAAAGGGATGCTTTAAAGGGCTCCCTGCACTTTTTTCCACCAAAATAAAAGCTTAATTGTTTGAAACTGAAATGAAGACAAATAAGACATAAAATAAAATTATTATTAATATTATTTTATACTTATAGTTACAAATACTAATAAATATTAATATTTATACATTTTTATTTTACAGTAAAAAGGTATTATTACAATAGTATATTTATATTTTTTTATTTATATTTCTTATTTTATTTAAAATGTAATAAATAATAATAATAATAATAATAATAATAATGCTCTTTAATTTTTATTATAGCTCTTTATTATTTTTTATTATAGCTCTTTAAGAAAAGGGTCACATTTTAATCACAATCGCAATTTTATCAGAAGAATCACAATTCAATTTTTTTATGTTCTTTACTGACTCAAAAGTGTTCACCCTCAAATCTCTATGATATTCTGCTCTCGGGTTCCTCCTTCAGTGTGTCTATGAGATATTCTTCATCCATATACTAGGTGAAAAGTCTTTTTTTTTTTCTTAACCTAAACAAGCAGTTTTAATAAAATAAAACAATAAGCAACAGTAATGATAATGCTAGTCTAGTAATGGTACTAATAATTAAGACTACTCATCTTCAAAACAATGGCTGTCTCACTCTCTTCAATTGCCCTAATTACTCAATGCCACACAAGCGTCTGGGCACCATCCCAACGAGGATAAAAACGGATGAAAAAACAGAGAAATTCCACTGAATTGACATTCATCTCTGACAGAGATGAAAGACTGCTGGGAAGGCATAAAAAACCTACTGTTTTAAGTAGCTTTTATAAACCGCAGCTTCTATTGTGCATGGCTATCAGGTGCCATTATTCTGCGGGGTTAGACGGTTGTGTTGTTAGCGGTCTGTGTGTCTGAGTGAATGTAAAGTGGCTCGGCCGGGTCTCAGAGGGACGGGGGAAGGGTTGAGAGACTGAAATGAGACTGGGGTTATAAAAAAGTGCTCTTATATACATGACATTATTCACATATGCAGCAGAGAGATGCGTAACGTCTGTTTCACTCTCTGTTTGACTTCACCTCTCATTCTGTGAGACCAATGTTCTTCCAAAACCTAGTGAACTGCCTTGCTGTTTACTCTCTACATCACCTGCACCAGCTTTTTAAGGCTGTGCTGTACATAGTCTTCACCTCTGCACGCTGAACATGAAGTGAGACAATATAATAGTATATATATATATATATATATACGCTACCGTTCAAAAGTTTGGGATCAGTAAGACTTGTAATGTTTTTAAAGAAGTGTCTTATGCTCATCAAGGCTGCATTTATTTGATCAAAAATACAGAAAAAAACAGTAATCTTGCAAAATGTTATTACAATATAAAATAATGGTTTCTATTTAAATATCCTTTAAAATAGTATTTATTTCTGTGATGCAAAGCTGAATTTCCATCAGCCATTACTCCAGTATAAAGTGTCACATGACCTTTCAGAAATCATGCTAATATGCTGATTTATTATTAGAATTATCAACA
>NW_015653468.1:346121-347069 GCF_001515625.1 Sinocyclocheilus rhinocerous | reverse complement strand
CTTCAGAAATCAGTATAATATGCTGATTTATTATTAGAATTATCAATGTTGGCAACAGTTGTGCTGCCAAATATTTTTTTGGAAACTGCGATACTTTTTTCAGGATTCTTTGAAGAATAAAAAGTTAAAAAGAACAGCATTTATTCAAAATATAAATCTTTTCTAACAATATAAATCTTTGCTATAACTTCTTATCATTTTAACACATCCTTGCTGAAAAAAAGTTGTAATTTCTTTCAAAAAAAGAAAGAATACAAATTTACTGACCCCAAACTTTTGAACGGTAGTGTATATAGTTAGAAAAGATTTCGATTTTAAATAAATGCTCTTCTTTTAACTTTTTATTCATCAAAGAATCCTGAAAAAAAGTATCACAGGTTCCAAAAAAAATATTAAGCAGCACAACAGTTCCCAGCACTGATAATAAATCAGCATATATGAATGATTTCTGAAGGATCATGTGACACTGAAGACTGGCGTAATGATGCTTAAAATTCAGCTTTGTATCACAGGAATAAATTTGATTTTAATGTATATATATTTTACATCTTAATAATATTTCACAATATTAAATTTTTTCCTGTATTTTCTGTATCAAATAAATGCAGCCTTGATGAGCATAAGAAACTCATTTAAAAAACATTAAAAATCGTTCTGATCCCAAACTTTTGAATGGTAGTATATATATATATATATCACAGGCTTTTGATCAGCTGAGGACAAAAAAAAAATGAAGGTAAACTAGTTTTTCCCACATTCATTATGATTATCCAACAATAATATTAGCAACGAAAAATCAAGATTATTATTAATATTTTAAAAATAAAGAAATACATTACTGTTGCAACAATACTATTGTAGTATAAAATAACAAAATGAGTATTTAACAATAATAAGATAAATTATCTAATAATAATTTATAATAATAATAATAATAATAATAATAAT
>NW_015653468.1:324502-345996 GCF_001515625.1 Sinocyclocheilus rhinocerous | reverse complement strand
ATTATCATTATTATTATTATTATATTTATTAATACTACTACTACTACCATTACTAATAATTAATAATAAAATTATTATTATTGATTTATTTTTGACATGTAAAAATTAAATCAGTAAAAAAGAAAGAAAGAAAGAAACCTTAAAGCTTCTCTTTTTTTGATAGATTTATAAAATAAAATAAAGTATTTTATTTATTTAATTTTGTATGATAACTTGTTTAAAATGTGAGACATAGATAATATGGATAACATTATCACAATATGTGACACACCAACATTGCCATCCATAAACGTCTATAAGCTAGTTTTTGCCCTAAAACACCTTGCCCTAATCCTTTTACCTCTCCAATTCTTGTAAAACAAATCTTAGATTTTCATACAGTAAATGAAAATCATCTCTGATATTTTCTGACCTTAGTCAAGACCATTATTAATAACCTACATACTCTTTTCTCCCTGCTTCACTCTTCTTCACTCACACACTCCTGTTTTGTCTAAACACAAGCATCAATGTACAATTAATCTACAGTGGCAAACTCAATTAACAGCCTTAAAATTACTGATGTGGGTGTAACTCATGTAACCTCTAGTTTGTGATGGCGTGACAAACACACCTCCATCTCTTCTTCATTCTCTCTTTCTGCTCCTTAGGTTGCCAGGTATTCATTTCAAGGATCAATACACATTAGTAAAAGGATTCATGTTCATTTTTCATTGTCTACAAATAAGTCTTTTGTGGCTATAGTACATTATAACAGTAAAAACAAAGGCAAGCCGCAGATCTGTTATTTTTTCTTGCGACAGCATTTTCAAAATAGCCCAATGTGAGGTAAAAAAACTAAACCCTGGCAACACTGACAGCTCACTAGGTTTTTGAACAGAGCTTAAATTCCTTTTGTTCACTTGCCAGATCACAGTGAATGATTCAGTTTGATTCATTTTGTGATGCTCTCTGTGTTTGTTTGTAGCAGAAGGCGACAAAGACTCCATCACATGCTACCAACTGCTTTTCAATCTTCATCAACCTAGAATCAGAAAGAGCAAATATTCTCGATCCAACCCCTCCAATGTAAGAAAACGCTCGCAATGGCAATAACAACACTATGAATTCACCTTGAACTAAATCAATAGACTCCTGGGGACACAATAATTATCCAAGTCTGGTTTATGCTTCTTCTAAATGTTTCATTTATTAGGTCATTATATCCTCATTCCAGCAGCATTAAACTCCTCTACATGGCGAGAGATGCTCTTTGATTCGCTCGCAAAAGCCATAAACATTAAACGCTATAACAACACATTCAGATTTACTGACACATTCATCCATCCTGAGACTGGATCGAGGAACAGGGGGTTTGTGGGAGTTTGGCCTGAGGAATGATGAGTATATTGACTGCTTGGGCTGTTTTCCCCTGGGTCTGGTGCTGTGAACGGATGGGTGTAACGGAGGACGGCAAAAAAGCATTTATATAAACAAACACATAATTTACTGAATTAACCGTTGTGCACACAAAACACAAAAATCTGGTAATTTAAAAGATGAGAAACATCAGTGGATCCATTTGGAAATAGATATTTTGACATTATTCTGATATTAAAATATGTTAATAATTTAGCAATTCTAATATTGTTAAATGTGATATTTTGGTAACACCATTTGTTAACTATATTGGTTAACATGAATGAGAAATACTGTACTTCTAAAGCAGTTATTATTATTAGTTAATTTTAACATTTACTAATACACAATCCAGTATCTGTTAAAATTATTTAATAACCAGTGCTATTTTAGTATCATTTAGATACAGAATTCCTATTAATATTTTTAATATATTTAATAAATTATTAATATATTATTTATATTATATAAATGAATTTTTGTGCGGGTGTAAAATTGCTTTGGCTCAGGGTCGCTACAGGTGGCGTCATGACCAGGTGCTACGGAAGCTGGCAGAATACACAGAAAGAGCAAGGATGATGGCGGCCGGAGGCATCAGAGCCTTAAGAGTCAGAGCAGAATGCCAGGGAAAGGGATGGAGAGCAACGACTTACCCAGTGGAGATAGGCTGCCGTGGCTTTGTGGCCCAGTCGACCAGCCGCTTCCTGAGAGACATCGGTTTGAGCTCTGGCGAGGTGAGGAAGGCTGTAAAAGACCTTGCCGAAGAGGCAGAGAAAGGAAGCTTTTGGCTTTGGCTGAGGAGGAATGATAAGAGTTGGGGTGCGGAGACGCCTCAAGGCATAGGAACCAGAGATCTAAATCCAGCCGCAGGGAGCGACTGGGAGACGTCCCTGTCCGCTGCCCCACCACCCTGAGATGTTCTGGGACTAACGGGGTGAAACATTGGTGAAGGGTGGCTCCTAGCTGATGACCCTGCGGCTGGTAATTTGGCACTGGCAGAGGTGCGTCAGGCAGCAATGCCCAGCAGGTCTTACCATCAACCTGTTGCTAATTATAATAATGAACATTATATAAATTAATTATATTAAATATAAGTTGTTATATTAAATAAATTAATATTTAATACAATTTGTCATTATTATTATTATTATTATTATGTCTGTACAATTTGTAATAATTTATTTTCAAATTTTCAGTAATTTGCAATGGTTTTTTTCTTTTAGGTGATGTTTATTTTATGTATAATGAAATTTTTTTTCATGGTTTTAGTTAACAGTTGTATCTTTTAAAGGAAATCACGCTCAAATTGATTTGATTTTGATGCAATATTTACACTGAAGCTCGCAGCAGCGGCTATGGTACGGGGCATGACATTTCCCGGGGAGAGAGGTGTTGTAATAATGTAAATTATGTGAAAAATAATGTGTTTTTCGAACAACCTAGTATGACAGCATGTTCTAGTACACCCCCAAAACAAAATCAAGCCTTTGTAAAAGATCATAATAGGACCCCTTTAATATTATTTAATGATTAGTGTTATTTTAGTATCATTTAGATACTATTATAACTTTTATTAATATTTTTAATTCGTTTTTTTTCCAATTTAATTTTAGCAAAAGTTTTAGTAATTTTGTAGTGTGCTTTTAGTGTTTACTTAGTCTTATTTTTATGTCTGTAGAATTTGTATTCACTTTTATTTGAGTTTTAGTTATTTTAATACATCAATTTAATCTAAATAAAATGAGCTGAAATAAAATAAATTTGTACAAATATTTCATTTTATCTCATTTTACTTTTATTTAAAGTAAGGAAAATGATTTAATGGTTTTAGTTAACTAACCCTGAAGCTAACATGAACTAAATGAACATTAAGTAACATTAAAACAGATTAATAAATACTGTAAAACATGTATTGCTCATTGTTAATGTTTATGTATTAATCAATGTTAACTAATTGTAAAGTGTTTTAAAAATATATATTTTCTCTCAGATGAAATCACAAAATCATTCAAGATTTGCTTATGAATCATTCCGACTAATTTCGAGAATCTGTTCAGCTGAATTATTGAAATGAACGACTCAAAAACAAACAAATGAAACACTACTATTACTCCAAGAGCACTTTGGTACCAAAATATGCACGTGTCTGGAAAACCCTGAGGTTTGCAAAACATGTGACTAGTAACAGTAATTCTTGTGACCAAGTCATTGATTCGATTATTGATTTTTTGATGAAATGTTGACAGGATGCTGCTAGAAACCTACAAACGAATCTTTGACCATGAATGAATAACCTCTAGCATCGAGCGTCATCACAGTAATGATGTGAGGCGGTTCACTCAGTTAACATGAACAAACAACCCAGACCCAGCCCTTGACCTCAGGATTAATGAGCCAGTCTGACCGGACCTGGGGTCAAAGGTCATGGGTTAAAACTGAGCCGAGAGAGAGCGACTGAAAGGACCAGAAGAGAATTGAGATTCAACACGTGTCGAGTGCAAACAGCTCATTCAACCGTACCGTTAAAAACTGTTCAAAGGATGTGAAGAGATGAAAAGATTCAGCCCTCCTCTCTCCTGAAAATATGCACCTTGTTTTTGAACGGCTGAAACTGTATTACTTATTCATTCTGCTTTGTCTTTTCAAGCTCTCGTATCATCACCAAAGTGTCAGCGGCAGGTAAGTTTTATACCAGCTGGTTCTTTAATATGCTAAGACCAGCTTGAACTTCCTTTGAGCTCTAAACACGAAACCGTGAAGGCCCTTACCTGCCTAGAAGAATGTTTTATTGCTCATGCAATTTAATACCTCTTTTATGGATGTTAGCTTTTTGAATTCTCTGTGGTTGATATTTGAGAAGATACTGAGGTTTGCTGTCTCTTTGCTGCAGTAGTTCTGTGTCGTTTGGACACAATCCTTCTTAGTGTTTGACAGTCCCTATCAATCACTTTCAGTTTTTGCTCACTTTTCTTTTTCACTGTCAAGTTTTGCCATGCTTTGTGTATGCAGTCATAATCGTAAAGACTGTTGTTCTTAAAACACCAAAAAATGGAGCTATTAAGGTTACATACCCTCCTGCTAAATGGGCTTTTTGGAAGTCTGACAAGCCACCATTTCACTGACCACTTGTACAAACAGCTGCTGAACACAACTTATGCTATACTGTTAAACAACTTAAAGAATATAATAAAAAAAATTTACTCAATTTCATTTTTTTTAACATTAGCCTACAAAATTATATTGACCCCTATAATGATGGGTGTGCATATAATTTTGTCCAACCCCTATGTGTCTACACACACACACACACACACACACACACATCACACACACACACACACACACACACATACACAAGGGACTCCTGAACAATCTTCACAAAAAAATAAATAAAATTAGTGCTGCCAAACGTCAATGCTGTCAATTTTATTTATTTATTTTTTTTGTGAAGATTGTTCAGGAGTCCCTTGTTTGTTCTGAACATTTAAACTGCTTGCTGTTCTTCAGAAACATTCTCCAGGTCCCACAACTTATTTGGTTTTCCAGCATCTTTTGCATATTTGAACAATTTCCAGCTGTGACTGTATGATTTTTGAGATCTTTTTACACTGACAACAACTGAGAGACTCATATGCAACTATGCAACTATGAAACATATGAAACATGATGTATTCAGGATGAAGGTGTCAATTTTTCTTATATATATATACTGTATATAAATATATATATTTTTTATTCATTTTTTTTTCATTTAGTACTGCATCTTCAGAAGCTGCAGAAGATACTTACATGTTTCTCAGAATACAAAATAAGTAAAATTTACCCTGATCCTCAAAAAAAAAAAAAAGTTCAAATAATAAAACATTGAATTTTTACAAAAAAAAAATTCAATTTTCAGGCCAAATGGTTTGTCTCATCTCGCTCAAATAGCACTGAGTGAATGGGGTTCAAAATGTGATGCACCAATTTCTGGTTTGATTAATTGAATGAATATTTTTGGTGAACTGAAACAAATTCATCAGGGTTTCAAATTAATCAAACTATTTAAGTGAATCTAACAATTCTAATTAATAAAGCCATTCAAAATAATCAAATGATTCAAATGAACCCAGCTACTGGGATGAATCAGACTCCCTACTAGTAAACTGATCTGTTCTAGAGGGCAAAAAGTAGCTCAGATCATTTGGTCTTGGAAGAATTTGATGAGAAAGTCCATCAAAAGTCCATGAGATCTGACTTTTGATTGCAGACTGAACACAATTTGAGACATTGCAATCTCTTCTAAAACCCCAAAAGTGAGATTACAGGGGTCTTTTTCTCAGGAAAGAAAAAATTCAGCGAAAGTCTCCATTAATTTCACAGATGTCTAGGAGACATTAAAGAGATTTTCATTTGATTTTCTTTTCTATGATACTGCTGTGAGCTCACAGTCCTTCTACGCCTATTAAAGGATGAATGACTACAGCGGCAGACAAATCCATAAGGTTCAGTGAAATCCTACATATCGTTGTGGCCTTTGTTAGCTAAACTAATCCACTAATGGAAAAATGTCAGTGACACTTAAGTAGTGACAAAACATTTGAAAAATGCCTTCTTTTATGCCAGTCAATAGAGATCTGCTTTATAATAGCACCGCGTACATGACCACACAAATCAATAAAAACAGGTACTCAGTATCTCTCTTTAATCCGGGCTAATGTACTTCTGTTGTCACCGTAAGCACTATAATGTGTTCCTGCCTTCATCATCACAACATCAGACACAAACTACACTGATAAAACCACTAGAGATAAGCTAGATCCGAATGCACTGAAGGTCTTTGTACAAATCCTTTACGCTACAGATTTAGTGATGCTTGCGGAAAGATAAACTGGATTCTGGAGAAGAGCAGAGATGATCTCAGCCTTCATATGTGCTCTCATTACGGCATCCTTTATCTTTACTAGGATACCAAAGGCAAGCCATTTAATTCAGACACTACTAACTCACCTCCTAGTCCGGGTCTCAGCCGGTTGTCGTAGCCATCCAGCAGGCGGTCCAGGATGCGTGTGAACAAGGTGATGTTATTTTTGAAGGCATCTGTTGTGGCATCTGCGGACACTGACCTACACAACAAAGGCGAGAGAGTGTGTGTGTGATAACTTAACAGTCTCATAAACAGCACGGGAAAGACTTCAAAGACTTCAAAAATGAGAGCGGCGAAACTACAGACTGAGTGAAATAAGGAATTACCAGATCTTCACAACGTTCTTGATGTCTTTTAGCACTTTAATGATCCTAGTTTCATACGCCGCGAGTTACAGCGCTCGTCTAAGATGTTCTGAGAATTATTGCACCAGATTCAAATGAAATTTTTAAATCTTTCATTTTAGCTGTCACACTTTGTGGAAAGCTACTCTGAAGACAGCAGCATAGTCAAACTAGCCTTTACAATTACGTTTTTACATGTTTTGGATAATAATAAGATTGTATCATTTCGAAAATTAATTAGATTTGTTTTTCTGACATAAAAACCATGCGGATCTCAATTAAGGAGCAAGCAACCTGTTTACACATAGTACATTTACACTGAATACAGCTAATAAAACACTGAACGAATGGCATGATGATTAATTTATTGATAAAATTGTTTAAATTAATAAAATGGTTTAAAAATAGTTAAATTACAAAATTAATTAATAAAATGGCATGCAGGCAATTTTATGACTTTTATAAGTATGATTTTATGATTTTTGAAACACTACATAATGACAAGAATGTTAAGCATAATGATAGACAACATTGTTTAACAAAATATTTAAATAAATAAATACACACAACATGCAGACAATTTAATAACTTTTATAAGTAATGATTTTTAACCACTTTGTTATAAAACACTGAATCGAAAGCATTATGCAAAAAACCTGCATTTTTCAAAATATTTATTTTACAAATAAAATAATTTTAAACACACACACACATACTTGTATTTGTGGTTTACGGGGACTCTCCATAGGCGTAATGGTTTTTATACTGTACAAACTGTATTTTCTATTGCCCTACACCAACCCTACACCTAAACCTACCCCTCACAGGAAACTGCTGGCAATTTTTGAATTTCATAAAACACCGTTTTGTATGTTTTTTAAGCCTTTTGTTTTACGGGGACACAGGAAGTGTCCTCATAAACCATGTTTACGTTGTAGTACCTATGTCATTATACACATTTGTGTCCTCATAAACCATATATACCTGTACACACACACACACACACACAATGACATGCCGGTAATTTATAACTATTTTTAAAGCATTAAACTGCACAGTCTAATTGAATCGTTTTGCTGAAACAGGATTTCCCAATGCTTGAGAAAGAAAGAACTATTGTAAGAGTGCACTTTTGATTACTGCAGTAGCTTGCTTGTGCATAACACAATGAAACATGAAAACGTCTCTAGATCGGGCACCGTATACTGAGGTGTTATCCTTTCCTCCCCAGGTGGAGCTGCCCTCAGGGGCCTGACGATGTTGGCATCAGGACGTTCCCAAAGCGATCTCGACGCAGCTCGAGTTCCTGAAGGGGAACAGCAAGTGTTTTGTCAAACTACATTGCTACTTTTTGGAAAATTATCCTTCTTTCCGGAAATATTAGTGTTGCTATCTCCCCAACACTGCTGTGATGTGATTAGAGCACTCTTTCACTCTGTTTCACATGTTCTACTTACAGGAAAGTTTATGTGAAACGCTTCTCAGGAATATAATTAACATACTTAAACATAATTGGCTTAATTAGCATAAGCAATCATGCATGCATTATGAGCGTCAACTTGATCTGTTTGCTAGCTGACTGTTAAACCCCTTTAACACGCTCTGTTTCAAAGCCTATGAGCGGACGATTGAGAAAGAGGCATCATAGGTGCATTTTCTTCCAAAGCTACCTTCTAAGGATACATTTTTTTGGCCAAATAGCATGCATGAATGCAACAAGCTAAATAACAAAGCAAGAAAAAATATCAGTAAGAGCATCAGTTAGATGTTGAGCTGTCGAGCTAATGAAGTTGTTGCCTACATAGAGCGTTCCAAACCAGTCAGTTAGGAGGCTGCAGTGCAAGGCAGCTGTCTATGTAGGCAGGAGTGAGGCAGCTCACTAGGTTTTGGAACAAAGCCATAGATCATAAATGGACATGACTGAGCAAGTTCTTCTGAACGTGATTTCCGTCCAAAACGCTCCAAAGTAGCTCAGCTGGAATATTGAGCATATGTATAATTCTGCGCTCTGCCACGGGGTAATACCTCATTATAGAGCAAATTTGTTGCTAATTCCTACATAAGCCTCACATACATTGAGAGTATTTAATAGCTAATTATGCAGCTTTGAAGCCGGTCATACTGCTACCATCTGGGGGAGCACAAAGGAACCTGAAGGGACAGTATCGACCCATTTAGAGTTATAGAAAGCACTCTGTTTTTACGGTTCCTCTACAGTTGGAGGACAAACCTCCCCCTAGCGCTCCTTTCGCGGGGCGCATCCATGCGTAACCCAGATTAGAGGGAGGTTTATCTGATGCCATCCCGATTCCAGTTATTCAGAGTGAATTCACTGCTTGTGGAAACCAGTAAAGCATATTTCATGAATCGACTTTATGACACAAACAGGAGGATGGGGTTGCTTATCACATGAATTATCTAGATTTATATGATATCGGTTTATTGATTGGTAGCCTATGGCACGGTGTGACCATGTTCACTCCCAGGAGAGGGTCTAAGTCGATGATTTAATATGAATAAAAGGCAAACAGGCCATCATATTAAGTTCCAATTAAATTGGCAGTGAACCTGAGTAGAGAGTGTATAGTGTGGTCAGAGTAATTATAATCCATGTGGTCACTATTTAATCATGGCTTTGCAATAAAATCAAGGTTGCCCCTCTTAATTATTGTTTGATCAGGATCAAAACAAGCAAGCCTACTACAGGCATAAACAACCACTTTGATTGGATTTTACAATTTGCACTTTCCACAATGCAATAAAAAACTGCCTAAAAACACACAGAATGCTAGCCAATAAAATATATGTGACCCTGGACCACAAAACCAGTCTTAAGTCACTGGGGTATATTTGTAGCAATAGCCAAAAATACATTGTATGGGTCAAAATTATTGATTTTTCTTTTATGCCAAAAATCATTAGGATATTAAGTAAAGATCATGTTCCATGAAGATATTTTGTAAATTTCCTACTGTAAATATATTAAAACTAAATTTTTGATTAGTAATATGCATTGCTAAGAACTTCATTTTCTATTGTAATATACCTGCACATACAATTATCAATTTATATATTGTTATTCCTTATTTTCTTCTTCTTTTATTATCTGTGTTTTTTTTCTGTCGCTGTCATTCTGTTGCACTGCGGAAGCTTCTGTCATGAAAACAAATTCCTCGTATGTGAAAACATACCTGGCAATAAAGCTCATTCTGATTCTGATTCTGATTCATCTGGACAACTCTAAAGGCGATTTTCTCAGTATTTTGATTTTTTTTGCACGCTCAGATTCCAGATTCTCGGCCAAACATTGTCCTATTCTAACAAACCATACATCAATGGAAAGCTTATTTATTCAGCTTTCAGATTCTGTATAAGTCTCAATTTTAAAAAAATTGACCCTTATGACTGGTTTTGTGGTCCAGGGTCACATATAAACATTCATTTCAATGATTTTGTGTCACCATCACCCGCTATATTAGCATCAGTATCTAAACATAGTATTTCATATATTATAATAGTTAGAGACCCCTAATTTGAAATTGCAGGTTTGAAATTTTTCATTATTATGAATACACTTCTGAAATGAGGGTTTGGAAATTCATGATTGGTCTATTAAGTGTCATTCACAAATGAAACATATTATGGAATATTCTGAAATAATGCTTTTTATATTACGAAATACTCTTTTCCCTAGACAGAAGGCAAAACATGTTCATACATGTTAATATGCATTGATATATGCAAATGTGTATTTTTGTTATCAAATATTGTGTTAAATCAACAACCTTTTGACAAATCGATATGGCAATTACAAATCACTGAGATCGCGATTACAACAATAGGTAAAGTAACATTTTATGCATGACTTTTGATGTAATATGTAAATACGTTTAATAAGATGTTTAATATTTAGTAGTATTGTGCATAATTAGAATTTTAAACGCTTGAATTGGTACATGTTTTTAGCTTTTAGTTTTAATTAAAAGAAAAAAAAAATCAGCCTATGCACCTGTAGTACCTCCCCTGAATGAGAAAGCGCTCCTCATGGTTACACGCTGTTCTGCACCACCTAGAGGATTCATTACTGTTCATGTAAAAAACCAATGATTTCACGAAGCCTCTCAAAAACCCCAAAGCTAATTTGCATGAATTAAACTTGCAATAATTAGCCCTCATCAAATAAACACGAAGCCACTCTTTGTCAGTCTTTGTCAGCGGAGCGATTTCTTTCGATGACCACCGGAGTCGTGCGCGTAAAAGTCTCCAGTTACGCACGGAGACAAGAGGTTTCGAGTCAATCCCTGTATCCTCAAATTAAGCTTATAGCAATTATTTTGATGCATTATATCCTCAAGCTCATTTAAAGATCGAAGTCAAGAATGCCAGTCCTACCTGGTGTGCCAAAACAGCGTCAACACGAAGATGAGAAGATGAAACGCGAACCTCTCCCTCATTTCTGCCACTCAAACCTGTGTATAAGAATACAAATCCCCAAATCAGGTGAAGAAACTGGGGTTTGTTTTAGTAAAATACTGCCAATCACACACTATGGTGACGGGTTAAGTTGGTCCATAAGCGCACACGATCCGTACGATCCACCTGCTGATCTTAGATGATGGATCCAAGACATTTCATTAATATTTACAGCGTGTAGCAATTCATGATATAAATATCAATATCCCTTAAAAACATTTCAAATCATAAGATGAGAAAACCATGACCAAGTGACCACGGCTCGCGCTGTGATGATAATTTCCATGTAAATGGCAACATATGGCTGGGCATCATTTACACACATGGCCAGAAACACAATATGCTGTACTTTATGGAGAGGACACCCACCTGTGATCCACCAGATCCGCTTTGTCCTTATGAATAAAGGATGATAAATAACAACAGGAATGTGAAAGTTTATTCCCAGCCGATGAAACCGGATCACGAGTGTTATTCAAGAACGCGCTAGTGGATCGATAACGAGCGTTAATGAATTCCCATAATAATTCACTATAATATCAGAGGCATATGGGCATCACTGAGGGTCTCTGATCCTCCACCGCGTCTCTCTCTCTTCAACTAACGCACCGTACGCGCCTTGACGCGCCGTGATCTCAGATCTTCTTTACTGAATCTCATACTGTTCACTATTTATTTTTTTCTCCTGAAAGAAAGAAAGAAAGGGGGATAACTACAAAGAAAGAGAAGATAGGGAACTGGGTCCTAAAGACAGTTAGATTAGGGCGCTGATTACTCGCGCGCGAACTCCCCTACACACATACACTTCACATAATGACACGTTGTGTGAAGATGTGCATTTATTTGCAGTATTACGTTTTTTTTATTAGTATAAATTAGAATAGAATATAAATGTTGCGATTTTTTACTGGCTGTCATGTTGTGCTGTCAGAATGAGCGTCTAAACAGCTGATGAAAACATCACAATAATCCACAAGCAATCCACACCTCTCCAGTCCATCAACTGATGTCTTGTGAAGTGAAAAACTGCATGTTTGTAAGAAATAAATTCATCATTAAAGCGTTTTTATCTTTGAACCATTGCTTTCAGCTAAAATATGAGTCCTCTATCCATAACATTGCTTTCTCTAGAGAAAAAGCTGTCTCGTCTGAACCAGGAGAGAAATATGCACAGATCAAGCACTGTTTACAAGTGAAAACAGTTTAAAACAGTTCTAAACACACATGTTGGTGGATTTTGATGTTAAAGGACAACAGGGAATGGACTGGAGGAAGCATTACTATGGATTATGGCCATAAGCGACAATTTGAAGTTAAAAACGCCTTGATGATGGATTGTTTTCTTACAAAGACACAGATTTTCACTTCATGGATGTTAATTGATGGACTAGAATCTTGCAGAATTGCTTGTGGATTATTGTGATGTTTTTATCAGCTGTTTGGACTCTCATTCTGACGGCACCCATTCACTGCAGTGGATCCATTGGTGAGCAAGAAATGAAATTGCTGAATTTCTCTAAATCTGTTCTGATGAAGAAACAAACTCACCTAGAGTACATCTTTGATGGCTTGAGGGTGAGTAAATTGTCAGCAAGTTTTCATTTTTGAATGAACTATTCCTTTAAGCATTGTGGCAGAAAACACACATGCAATTCACACCTTCCACAGATTGTTCTCCTGTGGAACACAAACAGAGTTATTGTGAAAGTGTCAAAGCTGCTTTTTATATACAATGGAAATGCATAGTGATCACTGGCTGTCAAGTTAAGTTGCAATTTTCTTGGTCTATTTAAACAAACAAACAAACAAACAAACAAACAAAATACACAAAGGTATACATTGTCAAACTGTGCTGTTCTGGACAAATAATAAATGTACACAATGCTTGCCTTATGAATATTAATGCATTTGCATAGTCGCAGAAACTTTAATGCCCTGCACCTAAAAAAGAAATAGCGTTAAGAATGATAAACATCCTCACAGATGGACGAGCAGTTATTTACACTGGTTGCGTTCTGTGCTTGTCCAATCAATTGCTTAAAACCACAAACCCATGCAAATAAGAATGATTACTCAGCTTTTACACATGAAATCCTGAAACCTGATAACACAGGATTAATTACTACCCCAGGGCAAACTAGTATGAACAATGTGAAACATAGAATACGATGACCCAGAATTATGTTAACTAGGGCTAAAAATGACCCCCGAAAATGGCATGAAAAGCTCACATTGAGCCACTATTTTCAAAAGAATTATAATTATCATATAATAGAAAAATTGATCTAGAAAAACAATCTAGAAAATTTATATCTAGAAACAATTATTTCTACATTAGAATTCTAAATTCCTCAGCACTACACGATTAATCTAGAAAAATAATCTAGAAAAATATACAAAAAAATATATATACATATTTCTACATTATACTTCTAAATTCATCAGCACTACAGGATGTGGTTGGATTGTAAAAAAAAAAAGTCAAGTCACTGGTCATCTACCTGTTAAACAGAGGTCTAAAAACAGGTCTTTTAGTTATGCATTTTGAATACAGAATAAAATGATTTCCACATGAAACACATCCTTTATCCAAGCTCTCTCTCTCCGGAATATTTGATGTCCCCCTGTGATATCAATAGCAGGGGGTATCGCAGTAAAAACACACACATTTGTATGTGCGTGGGCGCATGTTGCATCATATAACCAGACGCAAACTTTATCTTAATCTAGGAAATCTGCAATAAACATAATGCCGTTCAATAATATTTTATGACCCTATCTGCCTCGTAATGTTTATTTATGCTGGGGTGGCATTCATACATAAATAATCCAACAGACACAATGAGTTCCCGCAATGCTAATATAACAATAGGAGACAGCCAATAACTTTTCCCAGCATCGTCTATAGCGTCTTTAAAAAACCGAATGAACAAATCTCACTATATGCCAGTCCAGATATTCACTAATTTAATTGCAAATGGCTGTATTGTGGACTAATTGTGTCTGTCTGCCAACACTAAACGGGCAAGTATGTAACTTCTCTTAAAAAGCATTTTATTTAGAAACCTGTATTAGCTATTGATCAGGTTCAGATGATGAATTTGTAATTGCTCCGATGTCCCCTCCAGATTCTGCATAAATATTTAAAGCAAAAAGGCAGCCGTGTCGGCCTGCGGCCCCAAGAAGACAGATGAGAGTGTAATGCTAAATGCCAAAGCATGTTTGCCATTGCAAATACACAATCTGCACAGTATAAGAGGAGTAGCTTTTGATGCAACATGGTGTTGCTTTGAAAACAGCGTTTCTAAGTGTTTCAGGTGATGCTATGTCAAAGGCATGGGTTTGCTTTCAGACAATCTTAAATGTTAAATTTAATTATTCTTCAATATGCCAATTATTTTGTGGAGTTCATCGTTCTGACCTTCAAAAAGAAGCTTTTTGCTGCTCTTGGTGACATTTGCGATTGTTCTGAATAGCATACTACTGTTTCTGCAGTATATACCATGCTTAATATGCAAATTTTCCATATTCATGAAATGCCCAGGTGACCTACTGCATTTGCCAAAATGTGCATGTGTCCCACTATGCAATGCATTGAGTTTGACCTTACATTTCCAGTGTGGTGAATGAACCAGAAGTAATCATCATCACACTGGAAATGTCAGCCAAAACTTGTAATATTGTTTTCTTGACTCTTTTTTTCCCTCACCAGAGAGTTAAAGACATTTTCACACAAAATTGGATCAGAAAGGCCAAATAACCATTTTTATTATGGAGATGATAAAATAAACTTGCAAGTAGTAACATAATGTGCCCAAAATGTAGCATGCTACACTCTAAAAAATGCTGGGTTGTTTCAACCCAACTTTGGGTCAAATATGGACTAACCCAGTGGTCGCCAACCCCTCGATCGCGATCAACTGGTAGATCTTTATCACTGTCCCAGTAGCTCCAAAAATTCTTCAAAAAGAACACAAAGAATGGCCTTCTCAGCTGCCATAGTTGCAACTCTTGCGTCATCAGAACAGTGTGTTCAACGCACCACCGTTTCCGTTTAAAAAATGTTTTGCACTGTTTTGTCGGGGCTGAACGCAACCTTGCTGTTGTTTCGCGCAGATGTTTTTTGTAGCAAATAAATAAACAACACCTAAAGTCAGACCATTCTGTTTTTGTTTTAAATCCTGAAATTAATCTAAATCAAATCAAAACAACTGCCCGAGCAGATCGCGATTAAAATGCAGTGGTTGCCTCTAATTTCAAATGGCTAGATATTTTTGTTTAAAGCCAGTTTGTTTGTTATAAAGCAAATAGCCAATAAATACATTTGCTTAAAAATCAGTATCAGTATCAGAATCCAATTTGCTAGTTAAAAAAAAGTAAGAAAGAAAAGAAAATCTGAATTCTGAATCAGCTGTGACCATCGGTCACTAATTACAATACTAAGTAAAAGGCCTCAAATTTGAAGTACAATCTGGGATGTCTTTTTCTATCAATTCTTCAATAGGTAGATCTTGTCTTTCATAAAGGCCGAGGTCAGGGATCTTGGCCCTAAAAAGGTTGGTGACCACTGGACTAACCCAACCGCTGGGTTAAATTTTTACATTAAAATTTTAACCCAAAAGTTGGGTTAGTCCATATTTGACCCAAAGTTGGATTGAAACAACCCAGCATTTTTTAGAGTGTAATGTTTCATATATTCATGCATATTGCATATTGTTTTTACGGCAGTAGGATCATTTCTAGCTTTTCATCATTTTCATAATTCGGATACCTTTAAGGATATAAGGTTAGCGTATAAATTGTATTTACCTGCATTATAGCCTAGTCGTTCACAAGCTGAATGTGCACTACACATCTGCTTTATTGCTGACAAATGATAGAAGACATTTTGTTTCATAAAATGAACTGTAGGTAAATATCCACCTCATCTAGTGCTCTATGGGTTTTCGGTGTTATAAATTATCCTGCTAATATTTCAATGCAAGCAACCACTGGAAATGTTTTAGTGAGTGATTGAACTGTCCAAATGAATCAAACTGAATCACAAACAATTGCAGAGCTTTTTGCAAACCCGTTTAACTGATTGGATCAAATGGCTGATCAAACCATCTAAATGCGTTCTGAACGTTTTGCTAATGTTCCCATTAAGTCATCTATATGTTGAAAACGTCCGATTAGCCAAAGTTCTGAAAACAACAGCTTTTAGCCTTTATTAGCTTCTTTCCTCTCAGTTTCGTCTCCCATTCAGCTCTCATAATCGCACTGCTATTGTGTCACGAAGCACGCCATCTCCATTTGAGACATCAAGTGTCCCACAAGGCCGCATGGGTGATGATGGCATTTAATTGAGGCAGTTAGTAGGGTGGAATTTGCCTGGTTGTGAGTGATTAACCTGGAAAATGCGTGTGCTCAGACGCATGACCCGAGGACCTTTCCCTCACAACGCCTTCCCGGGAGAACGCTAATGTCTGACTTCGCGGAACAAAACGGGCGGTGTTTTGAGTAAATTCGATTAGAGGAGACTCTCCAGTTCTGCCTCAGTGGAAGTAATTCAAAAGTGTGATCATTTGAAATGAAAACAGGCCTGTATTTATAACATCCGCGGATAAAGTGGTGATCAAATGCTCTCTTTTGGTGCAGCGAGTCAAAATGATTACATACAGTCACCTGGAAACTGAGCACGAAGCTCTGCACTTGAGAAAATAAATGTGATCTTCTGTGAGCGCCGGTCCCATCAGGTCTGGCACGAGCGCTCAGGTGTTCAGCTTCACACGGTTATGCACATGTCATGGCTGGCACCGAGCGTCCGACCCGCAGTGCCAGACAGACTCCAGCAGAGCCGCTCGCTGACCAACGAAATGCCACGGGCCACGCTCTTCTGGGAATTTTCGATGAGATAGAGGCGTCTGGAGCACAACAGAAGGGTTTAATTTGAATTTATGAGGTTGTGTGGGACTATCAGGTGCACTGCTGCTTAATAACATGCTTTATTTGGATCCTTTACCTTTGCAACACGATCGAGGTTGGTAGGAGGTGTTCTGCTGTAGCGCTCACACAGACACATTATATAAAAAGTGCAATGAGTCACATAGTGATTAGCCTAACAACCAGTCTGAGATCAATGAATTCAAATATATCCTTAAAGGAACAGCTCAATTAAAAAATTAAATTAATCATCATTTAATCACTCATGTAGGCTTATTGGCCTTGATGGTTCCACAAAGATCCTTTAACACTTTATATTCCACAGAAGGTTCTTTATAAAGGAAAAAAATGTCTCTTTTAAGAACGGTTTACTGAAAGATCCTTTAGGGACCCAAAAAATGGTTCCCAAAATGGCATTGCTGCAAAATCCCCCTTTTGGAATCTTTATTTTTTAAACGTCTTCAAAACCCATATGACTTTCTCTCTTCTGTGGAAAGCAAGTTTCTCTTCAAATCGTAAACTGACAACAGCTCAAATAGATAAAAAACACAATTAAAAGTTAATTACAAGATGCAAGAGCTAATGGTGTGTATGTGGCTTCACTCGACAACATATCTTGGTGTGCAAAGTTTGAGAATGTGCATTTGAGAATAAGATTTGAGAGCTGCAACGACGTTATCAGTGAATAATGTCTATTTTGTCCTACGTAAAGCAATAAGACTTAGAATTTAGTGCACATGTCTATGTTCAAGTTTTCATGATGCTTTTCTTTGCAGCTTGACAGCATGTTGTCAGTTTAAGATTCCATTGGGAAAGAACTGCATGAACATGTTTTTAAAGACATAAATGCTTTTTTTCATCAAGGATGCATTAAATTGATTAAAAAAGGGACAATAAATAAATTTCATATTGTCTTAAAAATCTATTCTATTTATCAAACAATCTTGAACAAAAAATCACAAATGTATGTTTCCACAAAAATACTAAGCAGCACAATTGTTAATAGCTAATAATCAGAAATGTTTCTTGAGCAGCAAATAAATATTAGAATGGTTTCTGAAGGATCATGTGACTCTGAAGACTGGAGTAATGATGCTGAAAATTCAGCTTTGCATCACAGGAATAAATTACATTTGAAAATATATTCAAATAGAAAACAGTTATTTTAAATTGTAGTAATATTCCACAATATTACTGTATTTTACTGTAAATGTACTGTATTACCTCTTTATCAAATAAATGCAGCCTTGGTGAGAATAAGAGATTTCTTTCAAAAAACATAAAAAAAAACTTACCAACCCCAAACCTTTGAACTGTAGTGTATCACGAAACAAATAGCTTAAAAATGATTGGCACTAGGAAAGTTCTAACTATAAGCTGAAAATGAATGTTCCATGTGGGTGAACAATATCTTTTTAAATCCTGTCATATATTTAAAATACATGAGCTCTGAGCATTGCACACCTTTCTGCTGGAGTGAGCAGTGATATTTAAACTCACTATTTCCCGCTGAGTAACTCTGAGGAATACAGGAGACGTGCCGTCGTAAACCACTGGAATCCTTCATGCTATCTTGACAATACTAAGTACATATGTCAGTTTTCAATCTGATATTTCTTTATGACCGTATGGACACATTTGTTCAGCTTTTAACAGCCCTCATAAGATTTGTTTTTAGATAATTTACTGAAACCCATTTGAGAGCGCGTTTGGTGTATGTCTTCATCTAATTCCAGCTTCTATATTTCAGCTTAATTCCCACAGGAGCTGTTTTTCTGCGCGACTTTCTGTGCAAACGTCTTGTCGTGCCTCTGAAGTATGGTAACACACATGCTCCTTGGTTCCTGCGAGAACCGTGGGCGTCCAAACATCATCTCCTTGGCTACTAAATAAGGTTTTCCCTTCCTCAAGCTCAGATGCAATTTTGATCTTTCCCTAATTGCATTCTCAGATTTTCCCCATCTCTCCCTGAGCAATACCTCTTATCAGCAAAATCTGAAGACTAATATATGAAATCTTTTATTGGTTTCTGTCTCACGTAACGGTTTGAAATCATGGATTTTCTATGCCTGCACAGTTTTGGACTGATAAGATGAAAGATTTTCTTTGGTGAAGTCATATGTAAACACAGACCAAAAGGTTGTATGGTTCTTTGTGTTGTTGTCATTTTGATGTGGAGCTCATATGCATGAAGGCGGGCGAGTTAATTTTAGAGGTTAAAAAGAAAAAGTTGACTGAAATGGCAAATTAACACTAACCCTAATGATTTACGAGTCGTGTTTGCTAAGGTGGGCATCACTATTGCTATTACTCATAAAGGTTAAAGATTCAAACAAACCATTAAACCCTAAGAATTTTAGCATGCAACTCACCGCGTATCATTTGTGCTACCAGTGTTATTTTAGTATTATTTATATACTGTTATAGAATTGATTAATATTTATATGCACTTTTATTTTTACACTACTAGTACTAGGAAAAATTCCACTTTTTAAATGTTTTTGAAATAAGTTTCTTATACATCTTAAGGTTGCATTTATTTGATCAAAAATACAATAAAAACAGTAATATTGTGAAATATTAATACAATTTAAAATAACTGTGCTTTATATGAATATGTTGTAAAATGTAATTTATTACTGTGATGCAAAGCTCAGTTTTCAGCATCATTAGTCCAATCTTTAGTGTCACATGATCCTTCAGAAATCATTCTGTCACGGGTTGGTGATGAAGATGGAGCGATCATGATGGAGATGACAGAAAAGTCTTTTAATGAAGTAAATACAAATACAAATAGTACAAGCACGAGAACCTAACAGAGACGAGAACGGACAAAGGCTAAGGGAGAACTGGGGGTTTAAGTTGGGGAGCAAACTAAGGAGCTGACGAGTAAATTAATCATACACAGGCAGAGCCGGACAGTAACTAAGTACATTTACTTGAGTATTGTACTTAAGTACACTTTTTGAGTATCTGTACTTTACTTGAGTATTATTTCTTCTGGGAACTTATGACTTTAACTTCACTACATTTGAAAGACAAATATTGTACTTTTCACTCCACTACATTTCTTTCAAGGTCCTCGAAGTAGAAAGTCGTTACACAGTGGTTCCCAATCCTGGTTCTGGAGAACCCCCAACACTGCACATTTTAGATGTCTCCCTATTCAAACACACCTGCTACACATAGATGTGTGCACACACTGTCAGAGCTGTGTGAGATCACTACCATACTGCGGGTGGGTAGGGGTGTTAATTTTTTTCCCCCATAGGGTTTTAACATTCTAAAAGCTCTTTATTTGAGTAATGTTTGACCAGCAGTATCTGTACTTTCACTCAAGTAATGGAGTTGAGTACGTTGTCCGCCTCTGTACACAGGTGAACAGAATGGTAATCAGGAAACTAAGGAAAACTAGGTCACGGGGGAACAGGCCAACAGAACACACAATGAAAACTCATATGGCCCCCCCAAAAAAATGTTCTTGGGGAAAATTATGAATTCTGGGGGGCGCTCTGGAGGAGAGGGCACTTGAGGGCGCTCTGGAGGAGCGGAGTTCTCTGACACAGGAGGCTCAGGAGACGAAGGAGGGCTGGATGGGACCAGCGGAGGCGAAGGAGACGAAGGAGCCGAAGGAGAGCTTTCTGGAGCGGACTCTGGAGAGAGGATGGGGCCGAGAACTCCGGAGGCAGCGCCATGTCCAAGAGCGCTGAGCCAGCGGCCGACGGGCCTGAGTCAGCGGCGGCCGGCGATCCTGGGCTGAGGACTAGGGAGGAGCTTTGGAGGACTCGGGGAAGTGCGGGAGGAAAGGAGGGAGCGGGCTCATTGGAGTGTTATGTGGAGGGAGCTGGCTTGTGGTGAGCTGGAGCATCCACATACTCCCGGATGGGAGTAGGATGAGGATCCTACACATCTACAAGGAACTTGGAACCATTTATCTCTAGAACATAAATGATAAAATCCACTATGGGTCTGCGGCAATCGTCAGGAGTCAAGAAACTAAACAAATTATCATCTTTTAGTCCCATCCAGAAGCACGCATTAATCATGGAATCGCTCCAACTCACCAGATGTGTCATGCTCAGAAACTCCTCCGCATCCAAAGGCCTTCCCTCCTGCTGGAATTCCAGGAGAAAATCCTCAGCCCAGTTCATCTTCTTGTTTTTTGGTCTGTTCTTCAGTCACGGGTTGGTGATGCAGATGGAACGATCACGATGGAGATGACAGAAAAGTCTTTTAATTAAGTAAATCCAAATACAAATAGTACAAGCATGAGAACCAACTTAACATAGACGAGAATGGACAAAGGCTAATGCCGAGTTCACACTGTATGATTTTCCAACTCGTCGGATCGCCGTTGTTTTCACACTGCGTGACTATCTGGGGTAGCATTCAGTTGCTGCTGTGTTCACATTGCACGATGGATCGGCGACAGGGGGTTTGACATTGCA
>NW_015653468.1:319493-323039 GCF_001515625.1 Sinocyclocheilus rhinocerous | reverse complement strand
CCTCCCCGAACTTCCCTCTGCCCTGTATCTTGGTCTCTCATTGGCTGTAGGTCATCGCCGATGTAGTTTTCAGTCAGAAATCATTGCACACAGCGTGATTGGACAATCACCGAACGAGCACTGATTTGGCTCCGATTTCGGGCATTTGTCGGCGATTTCGTAAAACCTGTCGGCAAGTGAAAAATCGGGCTAAAATCGTGCAGTGTGAACTCGGCATAAGGGAGAACTGGGGGTTTAAGTTTTCGAGGGGGTCCCCTAGTAAAAATCGCGTTCGGGGGTAAAATAACATTTTTTTTGGCAGGGTTCTCCTGGTAAAATTCACATTCCAGGGCCTAATTATCATGTTATTGGGGTCGCTTCAACCTGCTGACATAAAAAACAACCGGCAGCAATCGCGGATTTGGCAACACTAGTCCGCAAACTACGTTTCGTATAACTTCCCCCCGAACTTCCCGCTGCCCTGTATCTTGGTCTCTCATTGGCTGTAGGTCATCGCCGATGTGTTTTTCAGTCAGAACTCATTGCACACAGCGTGATTGTGAATCGCCGACAGCTCCAGATATTTAGCATGCCAAATATTTCACGGGCGTCGGCGACGTGTCGGCGATTCCCTCAGATCGCGTCTTTGATAATTCACTCTGCGTGATTGTCACTCGCGTGAACGAGCACCGATTTGCCTCCGATTTCGGGCATTTGTGGGCGATTTCGCAAAACCTGTCGGCGAGTGAAAAATCCGGCTAAAATCGTGCAGTGTGAACTCGGAATAAGGAGCTGACGAGTAAATTAATCATACACAGGTGAAGAGAATGGTAATCAGGAAACTAAGGAAAACTAGGTCACGGGGGAACAGGCCAACAGAACACACAATGACAACTAAACATAAGCCTGACACATTCTAATATCTGCTCATAAATAAATAAATAAATAAATAAATAAATAAACAAATAAGCAAACAAACAAACACATAAATAAATAAATAAATAAATGTTTTGTGTTAAATGTTAAATGTCCTGACAACTTTTGGCCACTATTTTAAGTTTTTATTTTAATTTTAGATTTATTTTTTTGTATGCTATGTGCTTTTGCCATTAAACTTATACTTAGAATTAAACTTATTTTATTTCAGTTAATTGCCATGGGAACATTTTTTATATAATTTTCCATATAATATTTATTTTTTATTTTATTCCAGATTTTATTTAAATTAATAGAAATTATTTTCATTGTATTAGTTAACAATAACAGATGTGAGCTTATGATTTATCATTGTCATCTGATGGATTTCAAACAATAGACTTAGGCCAAGAATCCACCTAGCAACGCATAGCACTCACAACACTTTAGTGACAACACAGCAACACCAAGCAAACACTCATTGAACTAAAAGACAAAAAAAAATCTATACTAAAGTGATAAAAAACAGACTACTTATCATTTTGAACCAGTTATAATGTGTAGAAATAATTTAGAATTTTTTCCAATTGTGCACAACCGAACACATTAATCCAGCAGCCACTCTGAGGGGAAAAAAATCAATTTGGTCCCATAAAAAATATGAATAAGCTATAATATGTGATTAGCTTATGCAAGGCCACAATCAATTAAATGTGTTATTCAATAAGAGGAGACGGAGGGACAGTAATCGAAGCAGGAGAAAAGAAATGGTGTCTTTAGGTTCCAGGATTAAACCAGAGCTCCTTCACTTCAATCAATGAATCAATAGCAGCCATGACACACACACACTACAGTCATTCCTCAGGACTTCACGTTTGTGTCACAATTTTGTCTTCATATTTAACTGTATATCTATGATTCCTACCATTTAAACCAACCAAACTCCTTTCTTTGTGAAATGTTTGGCTTGAAAAGTGTTGCACTTGGGTTGCAGTGACATTCAAAACACTTTTGGGGCCACTGCACTGATTATCCGGTCCTGGTTCTGTAATGTATGTGTGTGTGTTGTGTTGTCTGTGCTTTACCTGAAGGCTGTCTGTACCCTCAGGATGGGAGCACCGACCCCAGGAACCTTCATTCCAAATGCTGTCAGTCACGATTCAATCAGTTCTCATACTCCACTTCATCAGTTCTGAGTTTAGCTCGACCACTAAATCTCACAATTACATCCTCTTTCATATGAGTAGATGCCCTGTGTGACATGAGCAGCAGAAGAGCCAAATAAATAAAACATGGACCCACAGCAGATGGGGATGTTATTTTTGCATTCATATCAGGTGAATCTCTAGAAACCTGTCAAGAAGAGTCCAGGTCACAATTTAAAGCAAAACAAATAAATAAATAAACAAAATGTGATGGACCGAGGAAGACAGAGGACTCAAAGGCAGAGGATTAGATGCAAAGCCCACTGTAGGATGCTAGTTCGGACTGACTCGGGCACGAACAACAGACCCTCTGGGCACCCCGCGGAAATAGCAGCGTCGCGTAACGCAGCACGGACCCTGGATTCCACCCCCCACGTGACCGCTGCCACAACCCGTTCAGGAGGCAGAATGGGCACGGGGAGGGTGGGACTAGCCTCAGCCTCAAAGATCCGCGACAACGCATCGGGCTTACCATTCTTGGACCCCGGGCGGTACGAGATGGTAAACCTAAACCGCCCGAAAAACAATGCCCAGCGAGCCTGCCGAGAATTTAGTCTCTTAGCGGTGCGGATGTATTCGAGGTTCTTGTGGTCAGTCCAAACAATAAAAGCGACCCCCGGCTCTTAGCGGTGCGGATGCCACTCCTCCAGAGCCAGCTTGACAGCAAGTAACTCCCTATTCCCGATGTCGTAATTCCGTTCCGAGGGGGTCAAACGATGAGAAAAGAAGGCGCAGGGATGTATTCTCTCGTCCGAGGGTGACCTTTGGGACAAAAAGGCCCCAACACCCACCTCTGATGCATCCACCTCCACAATGAACTGACGAGACGGGTCGGGTGTGGTTAAAATGGGAGCCGAAGTGAAGCGACTCTTTAAGTTCTCAAACGCCGTCTGAGCCTGCGAAGACCAACCGTAACGCTTCTTAGTGGAGGTGAGATCAGTCAGAGGAAGGGCGACCTGATTAAAGTTCCGAATTAACCGCCTGTAAAAATTGGCAAACCCCAGAAACTGCTGGACCGCTCTACGACTATCTGGGGTGGGCCAATCAGCAACTGCTTTTACCTTGGCAGGATCCATTCGGATACCCTCGGGAGAGAGGATATATCCCAGGAACGGAACCGACTGTGCGTGAAACTCGCACTTCTCCACCTTGGCGAATAAACGATTCTCAAGTAGCCGCTGGAGCACTCGCCTGACGAGCTGGACATGATCGCGTTCGTTCTGGGAGAAAATCAGAATGTCGTCCAGGTAAACAAAAACAAAACGGTCGACCATGTCTCTGAGTACGTCATTGACGAGTGCCTGGAAGACCGCCGGAGAGTTAGAAAGCCCAAACGGCATGACCAAATATTCAAAGTGCCCAGTAGGGGTGTTAAAGGCGGTTTTCCATTCCTCCCCCTCCCTAATCCGAACTAAGTGATAAGCGTTGCGGAGGTCCAACTTCGTAA
>NW_015653468.1:317884-318983 GCF_001515625.1 Sinocyclocheilus rhinocerous | reverse complement strand
TGGGTAATCCTGGAAAGAAGGGTGCCACACAGTGTTCTGGCCGATATAGGATCAGCCAGAGCAACGGAGGGGATCCCCAAGTGCCTGGCCAGCCCGGCATCCATGAAATTGCCCTCTGCTCCGGAGTCAATCAATGCAGACACTTGATGAGCAGCCACCTTCACCAGCAATGAGGCTTGAAACTCAGACCGACCACCAGAGGGCAATCGAGCTCTAGTAATACTCACCTTCTGCCCTCCCTTAAGCGGTAAGCGCTGCCTAACGGCTCGGCACGCAGCAGCCACGTGACCGGCCTCTCCGCAGTAGAGACACAGTTGGTTGTCCAGGCGACGACGCTGCTCCCTCAGCGTCAACCGCGCCCTCCCAACCTGCATCGGCTCATCCTGGGGGAAGTCGAGAAGTTGAGATGGTGTGTCACCTGACGCGGCAGACACAGCTCTATTACCAGGCTCGAGATAAACCACTCCCCTCCGATGCCGGTAACGGAGATCAATACGGTTATCCACCCGAATGGCGAGGTCGATGAGTCCGTCCAGGCTCGAGGGTAATTCAAGGGAATAGATTTCATCCTTGACGTGCTCGGCCAGACCGTGAAGAAAGTGATCCCAAAGAGCCTTGTCATTCCAGCCACAGGATGCCACGAGTGTGCGAAACTCGATCGAGTAACTGGATACTGAGCCTTCTCCCTGCCGTGGCAGCGCCAGGGCTCGTGCCGCTTCAGTTCCCTGAGCCGAGCAATCAAACACTTTGCGTAGTTCCTTCGAGAAACTCTCAAAGGAGGAACAGCAGCTGTGCTCATTATCCCACATGGCCGTTCCCCACTCTCTCGCTAGACCCACCAAGAGCGTGATGGTGAAAGCTACCTTGGACTGCTCCGTGGGAAAACAGGAAGGCTGCAGCGAGAAAGTCAGAGAGCATTGGGACAAAAAGGAGCGACAAGTGTTAGGCTCACCCGAGTAAGGAGCAGGAGGATTGAGCCGTGGTTCAGTGCGACGGCTACTAGTTCCAACGGGGTCGGGAAGAGGGGTGACCGTAGGAGCCGCGGGCGGGCTGGTGTGTAGCTGATCCAACCGTTCAACCAGCTGGTTAAGCTGGAGAG
>NW_015653468.1:303892-317064 GCF_001515625.1 Sinocyclocheilus rhinocerous | reverse complement strand
AATAAACGATTCTCAAGTAGCCGCTGGAGCACTCGCCTGACGTGCTGGACATGATCGCGTTCGTTCTGGGAGAAAATCAGAATATCGTCCAGGTAAACAAAAACAAAACGGTCGACCATGTCTCTGAGCACGTCATTGACGAGTGCCTGGAAGACCGCCGGAGAGTTAGAAAGCCCAAACGGCATGACCAAATATTCAAAGTGCCCCGTAGGGGTGTTAAAGGCGGTCTTCCATTCATCCCCCTCCCTAATCCGAACTAAGTGATAAGCGTTGCGGAGGTCCAACTTCGTAAAGATGGTAGCCCCCTGCAAGAGCTCGAAGGCGGATGACATCAATGGCAAAGGATAACGATTCTTCACCGTGATGTCATCCAACCCCCGATAGTCTATGCAGGGGCGCAACGAACCATCCTTCTTCTCCACGAAGAAGAACCCCGCCCCAGCCGGAGAGGAAGAGGGTCGGATGATGCCTGCTACCTGAGAATCGTGAATATACCTTGTCATGGCCTCCCTCTCAGGACCGGACAGAGAGTAAAGGCGCCCGCCTGCTTCGGAATCAATCAATGCAGACACTTGATGAGCAGCCCCCTTCACCAGCAATGAGGCTTGAAACTCAGACCGACCACCAGAGGGCAATCGAGCTCTAGTAATGCTCACCTTCTGCCCTCCCTTGAGCGGTAAGCGCTGCCTGACGGCTGGGCATGCAGCAGCCACGTGACTGGCCTCTCCGCAGTAGAGACACAGTTGGTTGTCCAGGCGACGATGCCGCTCCCTCAGCGTCAACCGCGCCCTCCCAACCTGCATCGGCTCATCCTGGGGGAAGTCGAGAAGTTGAGATGGTGTGTCACCTGACGCTGCAGACACAGCTCTATTACCAGGCTCGAGATAAACCCCTCCCCTCCGATGCCGGTAACGGAGAGCAATACGGTTATTCACCTGAATAGCGAGGTCGATGAGTCCGTCCAGGCTCGAGGGTAATTCAAGGGAATAGATTTCATCCTTGACGTGCTCGGCCAGACCGTGAAGAAAGTGATCCCAAAGAGCCTTGTCATTCCAGCCACAGGATGCCACGAGTGTGCGAAACTCGATCGAGTAACTGGATACTGAGCCTTCTCCCTGCCGTAGCAGCGCCAAGGCTCGTGCCGCTTCAGTTCCCTGAGCCGAGCGATCAAACACTTTGCGTAGTTCCTTCGAGAAACTCTCAAAGGAGGAACAGCAGCTGTGCTCATTATCCCACATGGCCGTTCCCCACTCTCTCGCTAGACCCACCAAGAGCGTGATGGTGAAAGCTACCTTGGACTGCTCCGAGGACTACCGTCATGCCACTAGATGGGGGTAGGCCGGTGACGAAGTCCATCGCTATGTGTGACCAGAAGGGACTGACAGTGGCTGGAGTAGCCCTGCTGGGGGTCGATTGGAGCACTTACCTGCAGCACAAACCAGACAGGCCGACACGAACTGACGAGCATCCCACTCCATGGACGGCCACCAAAACCGTTGCTTGTGAAAGTGATCCCAAAGAACCTTGTCATTTCAGCCAGAGGATGCCGCGAGCATGCGAAACTCGATCGAGTAACTGGATACTGAGCCTTCTCCCTGCCGTAGCAGCGCCAGGGCTCGTGCCGCTTCAGTTCCCTGAGCCGAGCGATCAAACACTTTGCGTAGTTCCTTCGAGAAACTCTCAAAGGAGGAACAGCAGCTGTGCTCATTATCCCACATGGCCGTTCCCCACTCTCTCGCTAGACCCACCAACAGCGTGATAGTAAAAGCTACCTTGGACTGCTCCGTGGGAAAACAGGAAGGCTGCAGCGAGAAAGTCAGAGAGCATTGGGACAAAAAGGAGCGACAAGTGTTAGGCTCACCCGAGTAAGGAGCAGGAGGATTGAGCCGTGGTTCCGTGCGATGGCTACTAGTTCCAACGGGGTCGGGAGGAGGGGTTACCGTAGGAGCCATGGAAGGGCTGGTGTGTAGCTGATCCAACCGTTCAACCAGCTGGTTAAGCTGGAGAGAGATCTCGGAGTATGCGCGGCGGGAAGCAGCAATCTCCTCCTGATGTCGACCCAGAAGAATGCCCTGCTGCATCAGGGCTCGGCGCATCTCATCCTCCTCTGCTGTGTCCATAATATCTGGTGAGTAGATTCTGTGACGGGCCGAGGAAGACAGAGGACTCAAAGGCAGAGGATTAGATGCAAAGAAAGTTTATTCTCCAAAGGTAACAAAAACAAATAAAACTGTAACCAAAATAGCGAGCCAGTCTCTGGGGGTAATCCAACTTCGGTCGGCAGTGTGATGCGGACCAAGGGATTAGAAGATCGCCCAAGACTCAGCGCTCGCCCAGGACCAACAACCTGAGAGTTGTGTGAGGCAGAGAGGACTCACAACAAGGACTAGACGGAAGAGGAATATAAAGGAAAGGGTAATAAGCGACAGGTGGGGTAGAGGCAGCCAGTGACCAGCGCAGCCCCACCGCCAGATCAGCGCTGATTGCACCGATCACAAGCCGCCGAAAAAGACATGACACACAGACAGCAGAGGGAGCCAGAGGGCACCCTGACCCGTGACACAAAACAAAATAAAATAAAATAAAATTGAATGAATGAATGAATGAATTAATATTTTAGGACCATTAAGATTAAAATGACATCTTCTGGATTTAAAATGTGACTTCAACACAATGGACTAATAGTACATCGATCGGTGTCTATTAAATTATTCATGAGACTGTGTGTTCTTATCCTATGAGAAGAGCTTCGCTTAATTGTTCACAAGAAGCATGTGTTGATTTGCTATGACAGAAGGCTAGTTTTGAGTAGTAATTGGGCGGGTTTTGTAGCGAAAACCTGGCAACCCTGCACCAGACAGAGCTGTCGGCGATTCTTCCTATTGTGAAGTCATGCAGTGTGTAACCTCCCGTTGTCGTTCCATCGTGCAGTGTGAACACAGCAACAACTGAATGCTACCCCAGATAGTCGTTCAGTGTGAAACCAACAGTGATGCGACCTCTTTGAAAATCGTGTAGTGTGAACTAGGCATAAGCTGTGTGTGTGTGTTGTCTGTCTCCCCTCTTCCCCCTCCTCCGCTCCCCTGCGCACCACGCCCACTGTTTTTTTTTTTTTTTTTTAGCATCTTTTTTTAAAACTGGTGAGAACTAACCAGTGCTGAAACGGTGGGTTTCATGACCCTTTAAATAGTCATTTTGTGGCGAACTGTGGTTAATTAAATAGTTTCATGCAAAATACTACTAGTAGTAGAATAATAATAATAATATTATTAATGCTTATAATAAATAGTGCACCCAGCAATAACAACAACAACAACAACAACAATAATAAATAGGTCTCAAAAAATAGTTCTTATTTTTCTTGAATCAAATTGTAATTTCTTATAGCTTCTTAAAAATACTTTATTAAATTCATACATACATACACACCTAGCAACCAGCTAGAACACCATATCAACCTCTCTGAACACCCTAATAATAATACTAATAATACTAATACTAATACTAATAATACTAATAATAATAAAATCCAAATAAGGATTCAGTTTTTTATTCAAAATTTCATCTAATTTTTCTAAAATATACATTTTATTAATATTAAACATTAAACATTTTAATACATAAACTAACACATAAACACAGCATTTTTGATATGTGACATTTACGCATGAAGTTCTAACCTTCCAATAAATGCAGATCTCCTGAAGTACAGCAACACCTGACATGCTTGCTTGATTTTAATGTTTCTCTTTTATTTAAACAATGGCTCAGATGTGTCATATTCCCGCTCTGTCGCACAAATGTCAATAGACTGCATAAGCAAACACTGAACGTGAAATGATCAATTATGTATGAAATGTTCTAATCTATCCAATTACCCTAATTCACAGTGAGATGGGCTGCTTGACATCACCCAGGCTTTCTGTTGCTGTAAACGAGAACAGGGGTGTTTTCGGGTCCAAACCCCCACCTGAGAGCCAGGGGCCCCTGCTGAGCGCATACGCCACCTGAATACAAACACTTCATTTATGATCATAAGCGTTCAGCTCTTTAGATTCCGCCAAATTACATCATCTGCACCACTTAACACACCTGTTTGGAATGATAATGTGGAAACTATAAATGCTTTGTTACAGTTTAGCAGATCACAGCAGTATAGCGGCGAGGGTCACCTCTGAGATAATGTCCCACATGTCTCATTTGAGTTTCATGCACTGAACTGCTTCATGCAAATGACTGTAAATCACACACCAAGCTCCTCCGCTGATGCAGCTACCAGTTATTAGGAAACAGTGACCTCTAGTGCTTTCATCAAAAAGTGCATATTACAGGCTTAAACTTGTCCTGTCCTGTTACTGTCCTGATGGACAGTAAAATAGGTTAAAAAAAATCCCATAGACTTATACTAAAGGATGAACCCGAGTCATAACTAGCATCCACATAGCAACCAATCAAAACACACTAGCAATAATCTAACAACCACCCAAAACACCTTAACAAACTACCACATATAGCAACCACTCTGGACACTCTAGCAACAATCTAATAAACACCCAAACACCCTAACATCCATCTAGGAACCAGCCAGAACACCCTAGCAACCACTCTGAATACCCTTGCAACAAATTAACAAACATATAAAACACCCTAATAACCACCTAGCAACTAACAGAACACCTTAGCAAAAATCTAACAATAACCCAAAACACCTTAACAACCAAAAAATATCCAAACAACTACCTAGCAACCAATAAGAACATCCCAGCAACCACCATGAAAATGCTTACAACAACCTAACAACCACCAAAAAAAACCCCTAACATCCACCTAACAACCAGCCAGAACACCTTATCAACCAGTCTGAACTCTTTTGCAAGAATCTAACAAACGCCCAAAGCACCCTAACATCTATCTAGCAACCAGCCAGAACTCACTAACTACCCAAAACCCCCTAATAACCACCTTGCAACCAACTAGAACACTCTAGAAACCACTCGGGACATGCAACCAACCAGAACACCCTAACTACCCAAAACCCCCAAATAACCACCTTGCAACCAACCAGAACACCCTAGAAACCACCCGGGACATCCTAGCAACAATCTAACAACCACCTAAAACATCCAAACAACCACCTAGCAACTAACCACAAAACCATAGAAACCACCCAGAACTCCTTAGCAACAAACACCCAGAATACCCTAACGACCACCTAGCAACCAACCAGAACACCCCAGCAACCACCTTGAAAATGCTTGCAACAATCTAACAACCACCCAAAACACAGTAACATCCACAGAGAAACCAGCAGGAACACCCTAACAACCACCCAAAACACCCTGACAACCACCATTGCAACCAACCAGAACACCCCAGCAACCACCCTGAAAACCCTTGCAACAATATAACAACCACCAAAACACAATAACATCCACCTAGCTACCAGCAGGAACACCCTAACAACCACCCAAAACACCCTGACAACCACCATTGCAACCAACTAGAATCACCCTTGCAACAATCGAACAACCATTCAAAATACCCTAACAACCCCCTAGCAACCACCCTGAACACATAGCAACAATTTAACCAAAACACCCTAACCCTTGTAAACAGCCAGAATACCCTAGCAACCACCATAAACACCTTAGCAACAATCTAAGAACCCAAAACACCTAGCAACCAGTCAGAACAGCCTAACAATCACCAAGAACACCCTAGCAACCTGCTATATCACACTAGCAACCCCCACAGTGACACTGGTGATCTTTGCATGAACATCACTCATGTTTCTTCAGCCAGTTGGTTTGTTTTTAGTGATGTTCTGACAGGCTGCCACATATATATTCATGGAGAGCCACTCTACACTGCATTCATTTGGTTCCCCGGAGACTGATGGACTACAGAATGGACTTCAGCTGCTTCAATATATTAAACACTCATGAACAAACTCACATGTAATACAGACAGAACGCTTTGCATTACAAAAGAATCACACCATCATACACCCTTCAGAGCACCAGGACAAATGTGAAGGATACAGTGTGCCTGTTTCTCATCACATGCTCATGTGAACAGCATGGCAATCAGCTGATCTCTGCTACTGATGCTGCTGTTTCCAGCTCTGTTGCCCGGGTAACAGTGAAGGAGGAGGAGAGAGAAAGAAAGAATCACTCATGCATAATCTCCCATTAAACTAGCGTTAGATAAACTATACCATCATCAAATAACCATAACAGCCCTTCTGCTCAGACCCAAGTACTTAACAAAATCTATAAATCATCATTAGAAATAATGGACTGTGTTCATTCAAGATACATGTGTACTTTGTCATTTTAATGCATTACACAAAGTAGGAATAAAAGGTAGTGATAAAATGGAGCAGGGAATCTTGGTTAGTCACTGAAGAGAAAACGGAAGGGCAGGGGACTGGGAATAGTTGTCACACGGACTGCATCTCAGTAAATGTAAGGTTTTGAATCAAAATACAATAAATGCTTTTCTCTAGCGGTGGTTTTGTATGTTGGTTTCTAGTTCAAAATGATATAGATTACCTTTTTTATTTTGTTTTGTTTTTTTTGTTATGTTTTATTGTAATTTATTGTTTTGTTTGATTTTGTTTTTATTTGATTTTGTTCATGATGCATTGCTTTACTAATAATCATTCTCCACACTGAATAACACTTAACATACTCTCATGTGCGGAAGGACACTTGGTTACACTTTATTTCAAGGTGTCCTTGTTACAGCGTAGTTATACAATGACTAATATTAATTAACTACATGTACTTACTATATGGTTAGGGTTAAGATTAGGATTAGGGTTTGGTTTAGGGTTATTTGCATGTAATTATGCATAAATAATTGTTATAATAGTAACTACATGTAACGTGTAACAAGGACACCTTAAAATAAAGCGTTACCGGACACTTTTTAAACAAGTGATAATTCAGCACAGAGTTCAAACTGTACTCAAGAGGAACAAATAAAAATAACGTTGCGGTCAATAAAACTAAAATAACTTTCCTTGCTTAATACAACAAGCATCTTAAAAATCAGTGCTCTGATAGGCTTCAGTGATCACTTCCGTAATATTTCCATAAATGAATTTTAATTATAACTCACAATCTCAAATATAACTCAAATCACAGCAAAACTTTTTTTTTTGAAGCAACCAGAATTATGCCTGGTGGACACTAAATTAAACCAAATGTAACTAACTAACTAACTAACTAACTAACTAATAACTAACTAACTAGCTGAAATAGTATATATTTTTTGTAAAACATACTCCCGTATTCTTTATTTACAACTTGAAAAAAAACAACTTTTAGTTCAAATTTAAAGGAGACATATTATGCCCCTTTTTACAATATGTAATATAAGTCTCTGATGTCCCCAGAATGTGTCTGCGAAGTTTCAGCTCAAAATACTCCACAGATAATTTATTATATCATTTTGAAAATGCCTATTTTGAGTGGAAGCAGAAACATGCTGTTTTTCGGGCCTGTCTCTTTAAATGCAAATGAGCTGCTGCTCCCGTCCCCTTTTCCAGAATAGAGCTGCTACATTACAGCTAGTACCTGCTAAAAACATCTGTTTTGGTTCTGATTATCATGCACATGGACCGAAAGTGGCTGTCACAGCATGTGAGTACTAAACTAAGTTCTCATTCACACAAGTTTACGTTAAAAACACACGAGTTACAAAAAACAGTCGGTTATGTCTGTGAAGGTAAACAGCTGGGAAATAAATCACGTTTATTTTAGATCTGTGTGGCAGCAGCAATATACAGTAAATAAATCAATAAATCCACTGCTCTCTTGTCTACTCTGAGGCTGGGACTCTAAACAGTGTTCTGTGCTCATCTCGTCTGTGCAGCCAAAGACAGAACAGTTCGTATGTTTTGCTCAAACTTTCGCCATGGCATTAGAGCTGGTACACCGTTGTTGCTTGCGAAAACACAATAACGGCGCCGTGGGTGTAAACTTACAGATTAAGGGGCGGTAATATTATAATGAGATCCCTTTGCCACGTCACCAAGGAAGCGAAATCAGACGCGCTTGTTTTCTCAGACTCTTGCAGAAAAAGGCTTCCCAAAACAGAGTTATGGGTTAACCTTTTTCACGTTTCCTTGGTTGGTAGATGCACCGGGGACCTGATTATAGCACTTAAAACCTGGAAAAGTCAGATTTTCATGATATGTCACCTTTAACTAACTAACCAACTAACTAAATAACAATAGAAGATGTAATTATTGAATTACATTTACAGATTATTGAAGTACATTTTACAAGAAAAATACAATTTTGCTTTTTCTACACTGAAAATTTGGTGTATAATTTTCACTCAGAAATTGGATACAAAGCAATTACAAAGAAAAACAATTAAAAAAGAAAAACAATTATAAAGAAACAACAATTTTGAGAAATAGAAATTTTGAAGTTAAAAAAACTTAATTTAATCTTAATTTTTAAATCATAATTTTCTTGTAAAACATATTCCCATAATCTTTACAATTTAAAAAAAGGTCAAACTTTCACTTTTAGTTCAATGTGTTACTTGATGTTTCTTTGTAATTAATTATGAAATATTTCTAATTAAAGCTTAGATCCTTACAAAAAAGTAGGTCCATACACCATATTGTTTTTTTTTTGTTTTTTTTCATATATACAAGATTTTGACACATACTAATCACATGACATACAGAACAACCTGGTAAAGCAAAGAAAAGCATGGAAAACATAAAATCATTCCTGCATCTACAACAATGGTGGTTGATTGGTCAGAATCACAGAACAATTCCTCATTGTTAGCTAATAAAAGCCACGTCCATCCACACACACAGGTCCTATTCACCGATGGGGGTTTCTCAGCACTTTTAATTGCTAATTCACTTCAGAGTGGTTTCCAGGGAAACAGTTACTACGGAACTCACTGCGGCTGTCAGAGTTTATCGAGCTTTGCTACACGTTGCATCACACGATAGCAACAGACCGTCAGAAACAAACATGCTCACATACTGTAAAACATTAGAATATCATGATTTCTGACACATCTTCTGCTGTATTATAGATCTTATTGAAATATGCATTATAAATTAATATGGTTTTATGCACATGCACAAGTGTTGCCATGGAGATGCAATTCAACGAAATGAGTAGAAAGGAGATATATGAGCAGTCATCTGTGTGTGGGTAGTTGACTGTGTGTGTGTGTGTGAGTGGGGTTATCCTAAAATCCACGAGAATATGTGTGTATGAGGGGGCAGAATGTGAGAAGATGTGCTTGAATGTGTGTGTGTGTGCGTTATTCATGCACTTGTGCAAGAAGCCACGGCAAACATTTCCCGCACAGAGCATAATTACCGTAAGTGAGTTGAGATTCAGACACAATCTGAAGTGCAGCCAACCTGCGCCTACTCTTGACAGCTCAGCATATGATCTAACAGAGGCAAACGCCCACTACTCTCCTCTCCCTCAGATGCCTGTACCAAGAGCATTTATAGCACAAAAATAACTTTTACAGCTGTATCCCAAGAGCCCGTTAACATCTAACTGTACAGCCGGATTGCTGTCATGGCCTGTGTGAGAAAACATGCTTTCAGGTTTACCTGTAGGATGAACTGGGAAACTTTAGCCTGTACTGTCATGCTTGCCTATGAATTTAGTGTTTTATGTTCTTAATACATTTACAGATCTCAATGTATATTCTAGAGGTCAACTGTTTCACATGTCAGGCATGATATCTTTTAGCGGAAATTACACTTTACTTAATAATTGTTTACTTGATACAATCATGAGGAAAAAAGGTGAAATTAGGATATACTAAGTCATATGTATGAGGAAAAAGTCAAAAATATGATATACTAAGTCAGAAATTAGATTAAAAAAAAATCATGATTATGAGATTGAAAAGTCATAATGAGATAAGGTTTAAATGATAACTATGACATACATCTAAATTATGATATAAAGAGTCATAATCTTGATATTAAAAGTCAAAATTAGGAGATATTAAGTAATAATTATTACATAATGTAATAATTCTGACTTTTATTTCATAAATAATATTAAGATAAGATTTAAACTAAAACTATGACGTTAGTCTGAATTATAATATGAAAAGTCAGATTTATGAGATAAAAAGTCCAAATTATGAGATACTAAAGCATAATTATGATATAAAAAGTATATAGAATATATGTAAAATATAGAAATTATGACAAAATTCAAAATTATGAGATAAAAAAAAAAATCACAATTATGATGAAAAGTAATTGTAATTAAGACTTTTTATGTCATAATTATGATTTAACAAAACATGCTTTTTTCTTATGTGGACAGAAATACACAAAGGTCAATTAGGTCAATTATTATTATTATTATTATTATTATTATTATTATTATTATTATTATTATTATTATCTTGTCTTCTATTGTCTTAAAGACTGCACTATGATTTCTAATTTTTTGCTGAACTAATGTTGTTGCAGTGCTTAGTTGTTTACATTTGTGAATACTGAACTGCAGTGTGAAACATCTAACTCATACCCTCCAAAATAAAACACTCACAAAACAGAAGAAATAAAAATGAATGTTCAGGAAAACACTCATTGGAACATTGTGCTAGCATGCTATCTTACTACTTCTGTGTAAAGTTTGTATATTAGTTTGAACAGCACTTGGCCTATTGTTCCATTGTAATCAGCGTTGTTTACGTTCAGTAATATTAATTAACTACATGTAGGCCTACTTACTATATGGTTGGCTAGGGTGTGGCTTAGGGTTACATGCATGTAATTATGCACAATTTATTTTTACAGACACCTTAAAATAAAGTGTTATCGCACATGTTCATTTAGGCCTACTTATTTATTTATTAATTTTTTTATTAAGTATTTTTATTATATAGAAAACATTACAAAAGCAATACAGCACTCAAACCTGTTGCAATGTGAAGATTAAGCTCTTTAATGTGATTATTATCCACTATAGCACATCCACATCCTCATCTTACAGCTTAATTTGCTTACTTTATGGACATACTGTAGTTTGTGTCAGTTTAGTTTATATAGTGCAAAAAAAAAAAAAAGCCTTTCTTGGCAGAATTAATGTTGTTGCAGTACCAATCTTCACCAGTAGAGCTCTCACTGCTTTGTAAACTGTAATGCAGTGTGATCAGGGCCCATATTCATGAAAATTCTTAGAAGGGTGGATGTTTGCCCTTCAATTAATGGATGGCAGAGATTTAGTAAGAGGCTAGATTAGTTCGTGCAGGGTTAGTTCTTATTAAAGACACATCAACATCTATATAGATGCACAAACGTTTCATAAAAACCTGAGAGCAGTTCTGAGTGAGGAAAAGACAAAAACGTTCATCTTACTGAGGAGGCGGGGTTGACCCTGTTGCTAGGATATGACACATTCTTTTGAAGACTGTGATTGTTTGTCCAAGAAGAAAAAAAGAGCGTTTTTAAACACAGCCTTTTTTTTCCTATTTCACCCTAATCACACATGATAAGAGCATAATAATTCTTGCTGCCATTGTTTTATGTACTTTCCCACAGTCTCTGTTGTTACTGACTTCCAAATAGTTTCTAATTGTTCCCAAAGACTTGCTTTTGATGAAACTTTTGTGCAATTTATCTATCTACAGTGTATATAAATACATACAGAGCTGTGGAGATTACTTACAAATTGTAGTCCATTACTGATTGCAAATTACATGACAAAAATGGTGGTTACAGTAGTAACGTAATCCATTACATTGCACATTTTAGGTAATATAATCAGACTACTTTTTGATTACCTTTAGATTACTGTTGACCTAATTTATTTATCACATCGATTTAAATAGGATAATCTTGTACCATATTGACATAAAAAAAAACAAAGAGTAAGAAAATATATTCCATTTGTTTCAGTTAACAGCATTAAGTGCATTAAACATTACATTACATCAAGGTTTCCCAAACTGTGGTTTGTGAAAAGCCTATAATTAATTAAATCATAAAAAAATGTAAAATTAAAATAAATAATTTAAAAATAACATCAATCAAAATAAAAAACTAATTATTAAAATATAAACTCATTATATGAATATAAAACACTTATAATAATTAACAATAATAATTTGTAAATCTCAGGGGGTGCTTCAAGTAAATATAATTGGCGAAAGAGGTTCAGATAACAAAAAAGTTTAGGAATGTCTGCACTACTGTAATGTGGTGTTTGGGTTTTGTCTTGTTCATGTTTCCATGTCTTTTATTTTGTAATTGTTTTATGCTGTTTGTGTCATACTTCCCTTGCCCTCATGTATCTCAGCCTTGTGCATGTGTCATGTTCTGATTGGTTGTTTTAGTCATGTGTCTTGTTTCCCATTGGTTTGTTCTTGTCATGTGACCCTCTTGTTTCCTATAAGTAGCCATCATGTTGCCATTGTCTGTCGTCGTGTATTGAATGTATTTATCCCGCTGTTGGTGAGTCTAGTCTGTTCATGTCAAGTCTGTTCATGCCTCGTCAAGTCAAGTCTGTTCATGTCAAGTCAAGTCTCGGATTATTGTTTGGATGTTTGGATCACACTGTAAATAAACTGCACTTGGGTTCTTCACTACGCTCGCCTTCAGTGGACTGAGTTCGTTACAACCCGCTGTATACATAACTGTTTATGGTGTCTTTAAATAGTACAATCAAGTACTCTATTATCAAGCCTACTAAACACTATTTCCCTTTTTTGTAAAGCTGCTTTGACGCGTTGAGCTGTGATGATAGCCATTCCCCTTGTCTGTAAGTATTCTGAAAGGGGGATGTAAGCTCAACAATGTGAAGGAAGAGTTGAGCAGCGAGCACTGTCTCATTCTTCAAAAGGCCTTCTATGAATCCCTTTGCCTTGGCCCTCACAGTTGGCTTTTGTGTACTGTCATCTACAATGGTGTCTAAAGTCATAAGCACTTCCAAAAACAAGCCTCCTTGAGGATTCCCAAAGCACCCAACACTTTACTTATGGCACTTTTCCACTGCGTGGTACGACTCAGCTCGGTTTGCGTTTCCACTGCAGTTCAGTACCGCTTTAGAGTGGGCAGGATTATTCACATGTCATTATAGTTGCGCTGCCTCTATTGCCGCGACTCCTGAAAAACTTTTTCATTCCGCGTCGCCCCATCAAGCTCG